>NC_069503.1:108861874-109161874 GCF_027579735.1 Bombina bombina
CAAAATTAACCTGCAAGCTCCCTTCACTGCGGGTATAATTCACGTGTAGCAACACCAAAAAGCAACACCAAAGACATATATGTCTGCTATTTCTGAACAAAGGGGATCCCAGAGAAGCATTTACAACCATTTGTGCCATAATTGCACAAGCTGTTTGTAAAGAATTTCAGTGAGAAACCTAAAATTTGTGAAAAGTGCTTAATTTGTTTTATTTCATCGCATTTGGCGGTGATATGGTGGCATGAAATTACCCAAATGGGCCTAGATCAATACTTGGGGTTGTCTACTATACTACACTAAATCTAAAATTAACCCTACAAGCTCCCTAATTAACCCCTTCACTGCTGGGCATAATACATGTGTGGTGCGCAGTGGCATTTAGAGGCCTTCTAATTACCTTCTAAAAACCTAAAATTGTGAAAAAAATTTCAATTTTTTTATTTGATTGCATTTGGCGGTGAAATGGTGGCATGAAATCTACCAAAATGGGCTAGATCAATACTTGGGGTTGTCTACTACACTACACTAAATCTAAAATTAACCCTACAAGCTCCCCACATGCTCCCTAATTAACACCTTAACTGCTGGGCATAATAAACGTGTGGTGTGCAGCGGTATTTAGCGGCCTTCTAATTACCAAAAAGCAACGCCAAAGCCATTAATGTCTGCAATTTCTGAACAAAGGGGATCCCAGAGAAGCATTTACAACATTTTGTGCCATAATTGCACAAGCTGTTTGCAAATAATTTCAGTGAGAAACCTAAAGTTTGTGAAAAAGTGAAAAAAAAATTATTTGATCGCATTTGGCGGTGAAATGGTGGCATGAAATATACCAAAATGGGCCTAGAATTAGTCTTCTAAAAAAAAATATATACATGTTATGGCTGCAACAATTAACCGCACATGCTGTTTTAAACTGCGATTAATCGCCGCGGTTTAAAAACCGCGAGAGTACGCGATTTTCTTGAAAAAAAATAATTCTTTAATCTTCTTGAAAACGGAGGCGGAGAGGGTGGATGAGAGGCGGACCAGTGTGCGGCCGTGGGCGGACCTGAGAATGCCCGCGAAACTGCCATTTTTGCAGTTTTTTTTTTTTTTTAAATAAAAATTCTAATAATTTTTTTATTGTAGCTCAGCCTCTGCAATTAATGCAAGTCAGATTGTTTTTTTATGATTGATGCTTGCTAGGCTAGTACTGCAGCAATAAAAAATCATTAATGGTGTTAATGCATTTTGGTGAGCAAAAATATCAAAATTAGCATGATGCTTAAATGTGCAAGCAATGCATTCATTGTGTCAAGTCTGCAATGCCCTATTAACTGTCCATGTGCAGCCACAAAATAGCAGCCCTAAGTATGCCTAACCAATTGTGTTTAAGAAAAAAAAAATAGCTAACCTAATAAAAATATAAGTCAATTTAATATTAAATGTTACTTGCATGCCATGCTATGCTCTATTGCTCTTGAACACAATACAAATTAATTAATGTAGAAGAAAAGTGTTTTTTTTTACCTTTTATGTCCCTCCAGGCCATTTCTGTTTCTGACTGTGTGGGTTTCTGACGTGAACAACACAACACAGTCAGAAACCAGTAATGGACTGGGAGGGACATCATCAAAGTAAAACACTTTTTTTTTATAAAATTTTCATTAATTTATTTTGGCTTTCCAAAAAGTAGAACTTGTCTCCCTCCCACCACCACCTTATTCTAAAATATTTTATGTCATTGTTCAACCAGCAGAAAATACTGCCTGACAGTGCCTGTGTGTCATCTACTCAAGTTCACCAAGTCAGCCAACAGCTGTGGTTCCAGATTGCATCCTGTTATTCTTATACAACAGCAACGACATCCTACAGCTTGTTTCTTCTTCTACAACAGCAAGGTCATCCACAAATCCTAGTGCACCAGCTGTTTCTTCTTCTACAACAGCAAGGTCATCCACACATCCTGCAGCCTGTTTCTTCTTCTACAACAGCAAGGTCATCCACACATCTAGTGCAGCTGTTTCTTCTTCTACAACAGCAAGGTCATCCACACATCCTGCAGCTGTTTCTTCTTCTACAACAGCAAGGTCATCCACAAATCCTGCAGCCTGTTTCTTCTTCTACAACCGCAAGGTCATCCACACATCCTGCAGCCTGTTTCTTCTTCTACGACAGCAAGGACATCCACATCCTAGTGCAGCCTGTTTCTTCTTCTACAACAGCAATAGTCATCCTGCAGGTGCACTGCAACTATGAAAGCCTCTGTCTTCTACAACAGCTAGGTCAGCCATTCAGCCAGTGTCTTTACAACAGAAAGGACAGTCTTCCAAAGCCAGTGTTTCTACAACAGCAAGGTCAGTACTCCAGAGCCAGTGTATTCTACAACTGCAAGGTCAGTCTCCTCCAGTGAAAGCCATTGTTGCCTCAGTCTAAATAAAGATGGATATTAGCAACCCCATTGTTGTCGTCTTTAAAGTTTATATTTAATAATTTCAATCAAGTGTATAAGCAGTGGGTCTCTTGTCTCTACTCAATCAAGGTGACTGCATCATCATTAAGCTAAGCAAGCCCATCGTTGTCTTCTTTATATTCAAGTGCAGCTAGCCTGTGTCTCTCTTCAATCAAGGTGACTGCTTAATCAAGCGAGCCCATTGTTGTCAGTCTTTATATTCAAGTGCAGAAAGCTAGTGTACTCTACTTCTCTTCAATCAAGGTGCCTGCATCATAGTACTAAGTATCAGCCTATTTTTTCTTCTTTAAAGTGCAGAAAGCCTGTGTTCTCTCTTCAATCAAGGTGACAGCTTAATCAAGCCCATCGTTGTCTTCTTTATATCTCAAGTGCAGCTAGCCTGTGTTCTCTCTTCAATCAAGGTGACTGTCACTGCATCATATAGCACATTGTTGTCTCTCTTTATATTCAAGACTTTCAAGTGTCATGTGGTCTCTCTCTTGTCTTAATTGCAACAGAAGCATATATTTTATTCTTTAATTATTTATCAAAATAAATTGTGTGATTCTAATCAAAAAATCTTTAAGAAGCTTCTTTAGGACTGCTTCCGTTGCGTCATCTCTGCAACTTGAAGAAGCTATACAAGCATCATCTGAGCTAGGCTAACTGCATTATCAAGGCCATTCAATAGTTCTCTGTCTTTGTATTCAAGTGCAAGACTGTGGTCTAGTCTATTTGTGCCACGGTTGCCACTTGCCAGTGACACCTGACCCTACTGATATTGACAGTGTGTGCGGTAGTATAATCTACTGATTCTCCTCATATTTTTTGGGCCAGCTGGTATTCTGTGCGTGGTACATACAATTTAAGATGAGTTCTGAAGAGCTGTCCGTGTCCAACAATAACGACGATGATGATGAAAATGATGTTGATGTTGCTACAGAATTGTTGGTGCCAAAGAAAAATTCACATCAGTGTGTTTGGGAATATTTTTGATTCAGAAAAGAGGATGAGAAACATAACCAAGTAATCTGCAAAACTTGTGCAACGAGTGTTGCAGCAAAACGAAGTAACACATCAAACCTGTTCAAGCACCTTAAACAGCGGCATAAGTAAAATCTTTGAACGATGTATGTAAAAAAAACCCTGGTAGAGAAAAGACAACACAAACAAGCTGTGAATATAAAGTTTAGCAGAAATCAATCAATCATAAAGGCATTGCAAACACACAGTGACATCACCATATTCGAAGACCTCAGAAAGGCATAGATAAATAACCAACGCTATTGCATATTAATAATGCAAAGACATGGTGCATGCATACTCGATTAGTAAAGAATGGCTTCAAAAGAATTATACACACACTCGACAAGAGATACCAACTGCTATCTCGCAATTTACTCTGAGAAAACTAGTCTGTATCATATGTGAATACAGTTCTGCATCTATTTAACACAAAGATACTGGCTCTGGAGGAAGATGATTCTGACCTTACCAAGACACTGAAATCCAAAATTCTTGAATATATATTATGAATAGAAAATGAAAAAGATGAGGATACTCATGATCTGCTAGATATGGCATCATTCCTTGATCTACGATTCAAGACAACCTACATAAATGTGGATAAAATTACAAGCATCAAGGCCAAGGTGATGTCTGATATAGCCATTGTGTCTGAGCAGCAGTCGTGCAGATTTAAAGTCAGCTGGCCAGCTAATTTCATTTCAATTAGCTTTGTGTGTCTGAGTTCACTTGTGTGTGTATTATGTACTCTAACTATATTAGTGTTCTGTTATGTACTACAGAATAGCTGTGTGATGTAATATGAAAGGGAGTGTAGGATGTAAGGATTGCCCTTGTCATGCTACATCCCCATGTTTTCCAGGACAGTGGACACTCATTCAGCTAAATAACAACAAATGCATCAGTGTGCATTGTAATAGCTTTACTGTACTTAGAATTTAGAAACATAACCCACATCATGCTGCTGCACACTTAGCAGTTTTCAGTTTCTCCATGCATGCAATGCATACACTGTTTCATATGTACTCATACCACAGCTAGACTGACTGCCCAGTGCCCAAGAAAAACAAAGGTAATGTGGTAAGAACTGGACAGCTATTTTTCATTTCAATTAGCTGTGTGTGTGTAGAGTTCAGTTGTTTGTATTATGTATTGTAGTTGTTACTCTAACTATAACTGGTGTTCTACTTCTTACTGTTTTCTGTGCTATAGCTGTAAAAATTAATGTAATATGAAGGCTGCAGGATGTCAGGAATTGACTTTGTCAATGCCACATTCCCCATGTTTTCATGGACAGTCATTCAGCTAAATGACTAACCACATGCAGCAGTGTGCTGCATTGTACTATCTTTACTTAGAAACACAATCATGCAGCTGGAGCTGGATAGTCCTCAGTCAGCACTTTTCAGGTTTATTTCTACATGCTGCACACACTGCTTCATATGTTACTCTTACACAGGTAGACTGACTGCCCAAGAAAACATGGGCAATGTGGTAAGAACTGGCCAAGCTAATTTCATTTAAATTAAGCTTTGTTTGTATGTTTTGAGTTAACTTGTTGTTATGTACCTACTAACCTCCTGTATATAACTGTGTTGATGTGTTCTACTTCTTAGTGGTCTTTTATATAGATCATACTACTACAGAATAGCTGTGACTAGTGTGTGATTGTATATGACAGGCTGCAGGATGTCAGGATTGACCTAGTCAATGCAACATCCTTCATGTTTCCCTGGACAGTAACTCCTAAAATGAATAACACATGCAGCAGTGGTGTGCATTCATTGTACTTACATTACTGCTAATTGCATTATATTTATTTAATATATCACGAACTTTACAAGTCATACTGCTGTAAAGATCAATTTTCAGGTTTCTCCATGCTTACACTGCTTATATGTTAATCATACACTGTGTCCACACTTTTAGAATGACTGTCCAATAAAACATGAATGTTGTATGAACTTGTGTGTCATAAGACCTAATAACTGGTTAGTGGCTACTATTTTATCACATCACAGGCAGCAATTTTATTGTAACTATTTTTTATTTTTTATTTTTATGCTCAAATAGTGTATTGGACATTGATAAACATGTACATTAAGATTCTGTAGCGTTAAATAAACTATTTAATGCCTAAATGAAGGTGTTATAGTCATTTTAATAAAATTTGCGATTAAATCGCAATCGTGGTTTTTTTTTTCAAAAAATCGCAATTTTTTTTTTTGGTCATATCGCCCAAGCCCTAATACATGTCAAGGATATTCAGGATATCAGTGTTCCAATGTTACTAGCGCTATTTTTTTTAAAAGTGGTTTGGAAATAGCAAAGTGCTTCTTGTAATTATTGCCTATAACTTGCAAAAATGCAATGAACATGTAAACATTGGGTTTTTCTAAACTCAGGACAAAATTTAGAAACTATTTAGCATGGGTGTTTTTTGGTGGTTGTAGATGTGTAATAGATTTTGGGGGTCAAAGTTTAGAAAAAGTGTTTTTCCATTTTTCCTCATATTTTATATTTTTGTATAGTAAATGATAAGATATGATGAAAATAACGGTATCTTTAGAAATTCCATTTAAAGGCGAGAAAAACGGTATAATAATATGTGTGGGTACAGTAAATGAGTAAGAGGAAAATTTCAGCTAAACATAAACACTGCAGAAATGCAAAAATAGCCTTGGTCCCAGACGGTCAACAAATGGAAAAGTGCTGTGGTCACTAAGGAGTTAAAGTCCCCCCCACCCCACTCACACACACAGCTGTTAAGTTTTATACAAAACATTTATGCACAGAAAAAATTAGTTTATAATATCCCTTTAATTATAACATATGTACACGTAATCAGAACCATTATTTACTATTATGTCTTTGAACCATTTAAAGGGACAGGAAACTCAACTTTTCTTTCATGATTCAGATAAAGCAGCGATTTTAAACAACTTTCTAATTTTCTTCTATTATCAATGTTTATTTGTTAACTTGGAATCTTCTGTTGAAAAACAGGGACATATGCTTAGGAGGCCGGCCATTTCTGGATCACTATATGGCAGCTGTTTGTACAAGAATGTTATCCATTTACAAGAGCACTATATGGCAGCACTATTTCCTGTCATGTAGCGCTGCTGATGCCTACCTAGGTATCTCTTAATATACTTTTCTTTCATGTAAGTGGAAAGAGTCCATGAGAGAGAGCAAAGTTGCCCAAACCTCGAAATGCCTATACATAAACCTCCCACCTCACTCATACTCAGTTTTACAAACTTGGTGCCATCATTGCAGGATGGTGAAACAAGTTGTGCTTGATTTCTTCTGTGAAAGGCGCTTCTAAGCATTTTGAAGGCCCAATTCCTCTCAAAGTACAGTGTTTGTCTGAGGGATGTGAAGAGAGTATTGTCTGATGATGCCATGTTTCACCTATAGGAAATCTATTCTAAGGCTCTCTGTAAATTCGGTCGTGGGGATTCATCTGTCACCTCCCTTTACAGATTGACATTATACTCCTCTACCATTTACCTCTGCTGGATATGTTTCAGTACTGGTTTGGCTGTCTGCTATATGTGGATGGGTGTCTTCAGGTAAGTATGTATAATTTTTTTTAAGACACTCTCAACTATGTTTGGCACTTTAAGTTTTAAATATATATATTACATATATTTGCCATGAGTCAAGTCTATGTTATTTTCCCTTTGCAGTCTTAACAGTTTCAGATGGAAAATTATGTTTTGGGAGGAATTTAGTTATTTTTTTTCTTACCTGAGGTTCCAGCTAGTTGTAACTTCTGTCTTGTTTTTTCAAATTTTCGAGGGCAAATTAGGCACGCGATGATGCAAAATGCTTCCATTTATTGTGTCATTCCTGGAGCAAATATTTTTGGCCCGAAGGTTGCGTTTGTTGTGATGCGAATCACATAATTTCTTGCGTTTTTTTTTTACGCACATTTTTTTGCGCACATTTTTTTGCCGCAAAGTCGTGACTGTTATGATGCGAATCATGTCATTTCCTGTTAACCTTTGCGCCAAAAGTTTTTTTTCTCTGCATTTGCATCATCTTTGTTAGCGTCATTTTTGGCGCCAAAAAATTGTTATATTCAGTCTCCTCCTTTTTTTCCTCTCTGCTTTCATTTGTTACAGAGGGCTATGATGTTTGCATTCTTTTGCATATAAGTATTTTTTCATAAGCATTTTTTCCCCATTCCTGAAACTGCTATTTTGAGGAAATTGGATATGTTATCTAATGTTATTTTTTTCTTTTTTTGTTACATTTTTCAAGATGTCTCAAACTGATGCTGCCTCTGTTACTGTAGGAACCAAGTAGTATGAAAACAAATCTACTAAAGCTAAGTGTTTATGTTGTAAATTGGCTGATCTTCCTTTTTCAGCTCAAGTATGTGGCACTTGTTATGAGAAATAGTTTTATGCTGAGAATGTTTCTATAAGTACAACTACATCTACTGTTAAACCTTCACAGTCTAATGTACATGATATTCCTGTAGATATTAAAGATTATATTGCTGAAGCCATAGATAAGCCTATGACTGCTATTCCGCCTTCAAATAAACGTAAATAGGTCTCTCCCTACTTCTCATAAATCTAATGAAGTTTGTTATTGATCAACATAATAATGAAGTATTGTCTGCTGAAGAGGATTTCTCTGGCTCAGAGGATCCTACTTCAAACTCTGATATTGATAAATCATCCTTTCTTTTTAAGATGGAATATATACGTTCTTTGTTAAAGGGGTATTGTACGAATCTAGTCCTCTTGATAACAAAAATAGCAAAAGTTTGAATTCTGTTTTTAAGACTTCTCAAGTTTACTCCTGAAGTTTTTAAGACTTCTGAGGTTTCTCCTGAAGTTTTTCCTATTACAGATGATATCTCTAATATGATTGCTAAGGAATGGTCTAAGCCTGGTACTTTTAATCCTTCTTCTAGATTTAAAAATGGTATCCTTTACCTGTGTCCAATTTAGAGCTTTCTGAGAAAAGTCCCTAAGGTTGATAGCACTATTTCTACACTTGCCAAACGTAATACTATTCCTATGGAAGATAGTACTCTATTTTAAAGATCCCTTAGATAAGAAGATTGAATCTTATCTTAGGAAGGCATATTTACATACTGGCTATTTTTTAGACCTGCAATTTCTATAGCTGATGTTGCTGCTGCTTCAACTTTTTGGTTGAACAATCTAGCACAGCAGTTATTGGATCCTGATTTGTCTAGCATTATTATCTTACTTCAACATGCTAATCATTTCATTTGTGATGCTAAATTTGATATTATTAAAATTGATATTAAATCTATGTCTTTGGCTATTCTATCTAGAATAGCTTTATGGCTTAAATCATGGAATGCAGATAATATGGTGTCTAAATCTAGATTACTATCTTTATCTTTTTCAAGGTAATAATTTATTTGTTCTCAATTGGATTCCAGTATCTCCACTATCACTGGGGAAAGGGGAGTTTTTCTGCCCCAATATAAGAAATCTAAGCATAAATTTAAAGCTCCCAATCGTTTTCGTTCCTTTTGTCAGACTAAGGAACAAAGAACACTTCTTCCCCTAAGGCCCCTGGTTCCAATTGGAGACTGCCAAAGAATTGGATTAAAGCCTAGCCTTATAAAAAAACAAATACAGCCCCTAAGACTGCATGAATGTGTGGCCCTCAAACCAGTTCAACTGGTGGGGGGCAGATTGAAATTGTTTTAAGACATTTGGGCAGATTCTGTCCAAAATCAGCGGATTCAGGATATTGTTTCTCAGGGGTATCAAATAGGTGTCAGAATAAGAACCTCCCATAGTAAGATTCTTTCTTTCCATGTTCTAGCAAACCCTGTGAAGGCTCAGGCTTTTCTGAAGTGCGTTTTGGATCTAGAGTTTTCAGTGGTTATTGTTCCAGTTCCTCAACAGGAACAGGGTTTGGGTTTTTATTCAAATCTGTTTATTGTCCCAAAGAAGGAAGATTCATTCAGACCAATTCTGGATCTGAAAACTCTAAATCATTTTGTAAGATGGTGACTATAAGGACTATCTGCCTATGTTCAGCAAGGTCATTTCATGTCTTCAATAGGATGCTTATCTTCATATTCCGATTCATCCAGATCACTATCGTTTCTGAGATTCTCTTTTCTAGACAAGCATTACCAATTTGTCTCTCTTCCATTTGGCCTAGCAACAGCTTAGAGAATCTTTTCAAAAGTTCTTGGTGCTTTTCTATCTGTATCAGACAGCAGGGTATTGCAGTGTTTCCTTATTTGGGACGTTATTTTGGTACTAGCTCAATCTTTTAATTTAGCAGAATTTCACACAAAACAACTTGTGTGGTTTCTTCAAAGACATGGTTGGCGGATAAATTTACAAAAGAGTTTCTTGATTCCTCAGACAAAGGTCACCTTTTTAGGTTTCCAGATAGATTCAATGTCCATGACTCTTTCTTTGACAAACAAGAGGACAAATGAATTTAGTTTTAGCCTGTCTAAACCTTCAGTGGCTAAGTGCATGGAAGTTTTAGGTCTCATAACTGCAGCATTGGACACGATCCCCTTTGCTCATTTTCATATGAGACCTCTACAGCTTTGCATGTTGCACCAATGGTACAGGATTATACTCCAATATCACAGTTGATATACTTAAATCCCAACATTCAACACTCTCTGATGGTTAAACCATCACCTTATTGTTCAAGGGGCCTCCTTTGTTCATCCTTCCTGGACTGTGATCACAACAGATGCAAGTCTTCAGGTTGAGGAGCTGTCTGGGGGTCTCTGACAGCACACAAGGGGTTTGGGAACCTCAGGAGGCGAGGTTACCAATCAACATTTTAGAACTCTGTGCTATTTTAGAGCTCTTCAGGCTTTGCCTCTATTGAAGAGAGAACTTTACATTTGATTACAAGCAGACAATGTCACTACAGTGGCATATGTCAATCATCAAGGGGGGACTCATAGTCATTCAGCAATGAAAGAAGTATCTCTGATACTTTCTTGGACGGAATAAAACTCTTGTCAAGTTTCTCTGATTCCTATCCAGGGGTAGACAATTGGGAAAGCAGATTATCTCAGTCGTCAGACTTTATTTATGGGAGAGTGGTCTCTCCATCTAGATGTGTTTTTTTCAATTAGTACAGATGTGGGGTCCTCCAGAAATAGATCTGATGGCCTCACGTCTGAACAAATAGCTTCCAAGAAACCTTTCCAGGTCCAAGGATTCTCAGGCAGACACGATGGATGCTCTAGCAGTTCTTTGGTCTTACCAACCTGCTTACATTTTTCTGCCTCTGGTTTTTCTTCCAAGGGTGATCTCCAAGATCATAATGGAACAATCTTATGTGTTTCTGATAGCATCAGCTTGGCCTCTCAGGTTTTGAGATGTCAAGATGTCCAGTTGCCAGCTTTGGCCGCTTCCTTTAAGGTCAGACCTTCTGTCTCAGGGTCCGTTTTTCCATCAGGATCTCAAATCTATAAATTTGATGGCATGGAAATTGAATGCTTAGTCATAGAGGTTTCTCTGACTCAGTAATTAGCACTATGATACAGGCTCGTAAGTCTGTTTCAAGGAAGATTTATTATCTGGGTTTTAAAACCTATATTTCATGGTGTTCAACTCATGATTATTCTTGGCATTCCTTTAGAATTCCTAGGATTTTACAGGTTCTTCAGGATGGTTTGGATAAGGGTTTGTATGTAAATACTTTGAAAGGACAAATTTCTGTTCTTTCTGTTTTATTTCATGGAAGATTGCTAAACATTTACTGTTTTGTTCAGGCTTTGGTTCATATCAAACCTGTTTTTAAATCTATTACTCCTTGGAGTCTCAATTTGGTTTGAAAACTTTACAGGCTCTTCCTTTTGAGCCTATGCATTCTCTGGACATTACATTGCTTTTTTGGAAAGTATTATTTATTTTGGCTATCTCTTCTGCTAGAAGTGTTTCTGAACTGTCTGATCTCTCTTGTGAGTCTCTTTATCTGATTTTCTATCAAGATTTTGCCTAAAGTTGTGAATTCTAACAACATTAATAGGGAAATTGTTGTTCCTTCCTTGTGTCCTAATCCTAAGAATTCTCTTGAAAGGTCTTTACATTCTTTTTATGTGGTAAGAGCTTTGAAATATTATGTTGAGGCTACTAAAGATTTCAGAAAGACTTCTGGTCTATGTGTTATTTTTTCTGGCTCCAGGAAAGGTCAGAAAGCTTCTGCTGTTTCTCTGGCTTCTTGGTTGAGACTTTTGATTCACATAGCTTATTTGGAGGTGGAGCATTCTAAGACTCAGAGAATTACAGCTCATTCAACTAGATCAGTTGCCACTTCTTGGGCTCTTAAGAATGAAGCTTCAGTTGATCAAATTTGCAAAGCAGCAAATTGGTCTTCTTTGCATACTTTTTCTAAAATGTAGCATTTTGCAGCCTTTGATAGAAAGATTCTTCAGGTAGTTGTCTGAATTTGATTCTGATGCCTTTGTTTTGAGTTTTTTTTATATTTTTAAGAAAAAAATTAATTATTTTTTAGATTTAATTTCTCAGCGGTAATAGCTGTTTTTATTTTATCCCTCCCTCTCTAGTGACTCGTGGACTTCCATATCTCTGGTATTATATCCCATATGTAACTAACTTATGGACTTGTGCCACTTACATGAAAGAAAACATGAATTTATCACAGTTATTTATTTCATAGTGGCAAAAGTCCATGAGACTAACCCTTTTTTCTGGTTATGATTTTTTACCAAGAGAGCAAAGCAAAATTGGTGATAAAAGTAAATTGGAAAGTTGTTTAAAATTACATTCCCTACTTAAATCATAAAAGTTTTTTGGGGACTTGACTGTCCCTTTTTAAAATAACAATTTCCATCAATAAAAACATAATATAATGCTGTATCCTGAGATATTTTAGGACACAACAGAAAATACTCCCACATTTAAATAAATAGTTTGTTTCCTCCTTGCATATATCTATATGATAATCACACCCTGAGGGGGAGGCAGGGACTCTGTATTCATCTGACACTAGAGGGGACAATAGACATCTATATGAGAGAACAAAAGTCCAGGTGTGACCCTCTCATTGTCTCCCAACTGACAAGTTGTACTCATGTGAGTCACACAGAGAAAGGTGACACTCCCACATTTGTATAAATATCTGTGTAACACTCAGTGATATCACAGGAGGAACCAGAGAGACTTCATACTTACAGAGCTTCTGCTAAACGGTAATATGCAAACCCTGACATAAATTCTTTATTAACAGCCTCACACTGTTGTGTTTTATATAATGATGAGAAAATAGTGTTCTGCATTTGTTATGATAGAGATAAACGATTTCACTTCATGTAAGAAACTGAGTTTATGTAAAAAAAATCCTCAATTGTACTTATTTAATTTGTTTTCTTTATTTTCCATGCTGTGTTAATGAATGTATTGCTTAGTTTTTTCCATTAAAAATGCTAATTTAGTACATAATAATTTACGGCATTTTGTAAAATGAATGTTTGTAGCAGAAACAAGCCATATTTTCATGCTTGTCCAAAAAATACATTTGTGGGGGTTGTTCCTGTTAACAGATGAGTAATAGCTTTTTTAAGTATCAGCCAATTAGAATCCTGTATTTCCCTATAGGTTTATATTAACTGTAGAGCCCAGATAAACCATTTTCATTTAATATTAGTGTGAAGCTGCTATTTGCTCCTGTAATAAATATCACTCAGCTTATGGCCCTGTTGTATCAGTCTCATCACATTTACTGATCTAATCATAAATATCTTGTGATCTGCATATTATTTTATTTCTAATGAGGTTATTTTATAATACATTTCTTATTTCTATTAGCTGCACCTGTTTATCATCAGAACGTTTATCCCATTGATCTGTGACTAATTCTTGTTGTTAGTAAAGACCTTAGTAAGTGTATTCTGCACCTTCAGCTGCTGCTGTTTATGTCACATCATCACAAACTTAAAGGGACAGTGTTTTTGCTTAAAAGAACAAGAAACCCCAAATGTTTTTCATTATTTAAATAGAACATATAATTTTCAGCAACTTTCCAACTGACCTCTATTTTGATATTTTCTTTATTCTCTAGGTATTCATTACTGAAGCAGCAACAATGCACTACTGGAGCTAGCTGAGCACATAAGGTGAGCCAATGACAAGAGGCTTGTATGTGCCACTAATCAGCAGCTAGCGCACCATAGTGCATTTTATGCTTTGCCACAAAGGTCCCCAAGGGAATAAAGCAGATTTGATAATAGAAGGAAATTGGAAAGTTGTTTAAATTTGAATAATAAAAGTGTAATTGTGACTTTGCTGTCCCTTTAATGCGTTTCTAATGACTTGTTTTACCGGTGTATAAAATAGTATAAAGTGTATGGGAAATTTCACCTTTAGCTCTAGTTTTTATGTGAAATAACTGTTTGCTGTTTGTAATTTATTTTCATTATTAAATTGTACACAGCCTTTTAAATGACCTGAGGCAGCGGCTCCTACTTAGCATATGCAGGAGTTCACATTATATAAAAACATGAGTCTGTTATTGGCTGATAGCTGTCACATGTTACAGGTGCAGAACTACATTTAGAGAATACAATTTTAAACAACTTTACAATTTACTTCTATTATTTGCTTCCTTCTCTTGTTATCCTTTGCTGAAAGATTTATCTAGGAAAGCTCAGGAGCAGCAGAGAGCCTATGTTCTAGCTGTTGATTGGTAGCTGAATATGTATATATATATCTATTGTGATTGGCTTACCCATAAGTTCAGTTAGAAACCATTAGTGCATTGCTGCTACTTCGACAAATGATACCAAGAGAATGAAACAAATTGATAATTAAATTAGAAAGTTGTTTTACAATTGTATTCTCTATCTTAATCATGAAAGAAAACTTTGGATTTTATGTCCTTTTAATCAGAACCATTATTTATTATTATTTGTCTAAACCATTTAATATACTTTTTACAGACTCAGCCAGAGCACTGAGAGATATCAGGTATTGATGTAACTGGAGTGAATAAGGGAACCTTCTTCCTGAGCACAGACATTGGAGCCTGTTATCAGCATGAACTCATATGTGTTAGGTGAGTAAAATAGATATTATGCTGACTTTAAATACTGAGAAAATTAGAATAGATCACTCATTAAACAAATATAACTATTATATTTATATCTGCATCTTTAAGAACATTTGTGTCAGTGACGTTATAAAGAAGGAGCAACTCCTATTTTGCTGAGGAGTAGGGTAAAAAATACTACTCCCCCTCTGTCCTTTTAGACAGACTATGTCTAACAACTGCCTAACCTCACCCCAAGACCTGGTTCATTACTCAGAACACCTGCACCTTCCCCTGTTCTGACCTCGCTCATGGAACACCCACAACTCCCCCAGTGTTCCCCACCCCAGAACCATCACTGATTTGTGTGCTTAATTTTACAGTGAGTATTATTAAACTTTTGGCTGCTATATAAATAGGAAGAACCACAGCCAAAAGCTAAAGATTATCATAAGGTCACTGCTTCTTACCCTCTCAAAACATCTCACACGATTATAAGTCTGTGATGATTAAGACATCATGTTCTCACCCATTTGGCTGAGCATAAGTGAGGCAGCACTGTTAGTGCATTTGCTTGTGCAATGTTAAATGAGGATGGTGGACGTCACCTCTCTTGCCCAGAATACAGATGTACTTGTTCCCTGGCTGAGAATATGCGGCCCTATAACTTGTTTTCATCAGTAATCAGTCATTTAGTTTACTATAGTGTAGTAATGTTTACTTTCTATGTCATCCTTTTTTAATTTGTGATTTACAGGTAAATAAATATAAAAACACAAAACGGCAAGACATTTTTGAGTATAACATTTTTTTTTTTTATTGAGATGGATTATATTATAAATAGAAAAAGTCATATTTTTTCCTTTACTCTATTCTTTTTATGTAGACAAAACACATCAATAGTTCAACTATCTATCCTTCACTACAGGAAGCAACAGAATCATACCGCAAACTCCATTAGTCTTAGACACCAATGACTATTCACAAACATTGGGGATATCACAGCAGATAATTAAAGGAGATGGTGAATTGGCAGGAACTGGGAAGCAATCATTATGTACAGAGAGTAATTTAGTCATCAAACAAGAGGACAACATTTATGAGTTATCTATTGAATTATTATCCCCGAGCATAAACCACAACCTATTTACTGAGATTTCAAAACCTATTAAAGAAAGAAAAGGCTACAGTCTAGCCAAGTAATTCATACAAAGGAGCAAACCTTTCCAATGTACAGAATGTGAGATAAGCTTTAGATGGGAGTCACATCTACTAGAACACCACAAAATTCACACAGGTGAGAAACCACACACATGTACTGAGTGCAGCAAATGTTTTACACAAATGGATCATCTGAAAACTCAGAAAAATATTTACACAGGAGAAAAGCTTTTCACATGTACAGAGTATGGAAAAGTTTTACACGAATGGATTGTCTGAAAACTCATGAAAGGATTCACACAGGAGAAAAGCCGTTCACAGGTACAGAGTGTGGAAAAAGTTTTACACAAATGGATTTTCTGAAAGCTCATGAAAGGATCACACAGGAGAAAAGCCGTTCACATGTGCAGAGTGTGAAAAAGTTTTACACAAATAAGTAGTCTAAAAACTCATGAAAAGATTCACACAGGACAAAAGCCTGTCCCATGTACAGAGTGTGGAAAAAGATTTGCACAAATGAGTCAACTGGAAATACATGAAAGGATTTCACACAGGGAAAAAGCCGTTCACATGTACAGAGTGTGGAAAATGTTTTATACATAAGGAGTCATCTGAAAACTCATGAAAAGAGTCACACAGGAGAAAAGCCATTCATATGTACAGAGTGTGGAAAAAGTTTTACACAAAAGAGTTGTCTGAAAAGTCATGAAAGGATTCACACAGGGAAAAGCCGTTCACATGTACAGAGTGTGGAAAAAGTTTTACACAAATGGATCATCTGAAAACTCATGAAAGGATTCACACAGGAGAAAAGCCTTTCACGTGTACAGAGTGTGGAAACGTTTTACACAAATGGATCATCTGAAAACTCATGAAAGGAGTCACACAGGAGAAAAGCCATTCATATGTACAGAGTGTGGAAAAAGTTTACACAAAAGAGTGATCTGAAAACTCATGAAAGGATTCACACAGGAGAAAGAGCCTGTCACATGTACAGAGTGTGGAAAAAGTTTTACACAAATGGATCATCTGAAAACTCATGAAAGGAGTCACACAGGAGAAAAGCCGTTCATATGTACAGGAGTGTGGAAAAAGTGTTACACAAAAGAGTGATCTGAAAAAGCATGAAAGGATTCACACTGGAGAAAAGCCTTTCACATGTACAGAGTGTGGAAAAAGTTTTACACAAAAGAGTGATCTGAAAAAGCATGAAAGGGATTCACACAGGAGAAAAGCCGTTCACAGTACAGAGTGTGGAAGAAGTTTTTACACAAAAGAGTTATCTGAAAACTCATGAAGAGGATTCACACAGGAGAAAAGCTGTTCACATGTACAGAGTGTGGAAAAAGTTTTACACAAAAGGGTGATCTGAAAGCTCATGAAAGGATTCACACAGGAGAAAAGCTGTTCACATGTACAGAGTGTGGAAAAAGTTTTACACAAAAGGGTGATCTGAAAACTCATGAAAGGATTCACACAGGAGAAAAGCTGTTCACATGTACAGAGTGTGGAAAAAGTTTTACAGTAAATAGTAGTTTGAAAAAACATGAAAGGATTCACACAGGGGAAAAGCCGTTCACATGTACAGAGTGTGGAAAAAGTTTACACAAATGGATCATCTGAAAACTCATGAAAGGATTCACACAGGGGAAAAGCGTTTCACATGTACAGAGTGTGGAAAAAGTTTTACAGAAAAGAGTTGTCTGAAAAGTCATGAAAGGATTCACACAGGAGAAAAGCCTTTCACATGTACAGAGTGTGGAAAAAGTTTTACACAAAAGAGTAGTCTGAAAAAGCATGAAAGGAGTCACACAGGAGAAAAGCCGTTCACATGTTACAGAGTGTGGAAGAAGTTTACAGAAAAGAGTTTTCTGAAAAGTCACTGAAAGGATTCACACAGGAGAAAAAGCCGTTCACATGTACAGAGTGTGGAAAAAGTTTTACACAAAAGAGAAGTCTGAAAAAGCATGAAAGGAGTCACACAGGAGAAAAGCCTTTCACATTTAAAGAGTGTGGAAAAAGTTTTCCACAAATGAGTATTCTGAAAAACATGAAAAGATTCACAAGGGAAGAAACCTTTCACATGTTTAGAAAGTGGAAAAAGGTTCTTAATGAAATCGGTATCACTAAACACCAAATATTTAGACACAAACTTTATATACACAGTGTACAAACCTTTTTTACAATTATCCTAGAGGACAAACTCTCTAAATAGAAGCATCAAAATGGATGATATTGTAAATAATACTTTCTAAATCCCAGTTACAAAAGCCCCAGATTTAAAGTGCCCCCGTGCACCTCAATTCTCTCATATAAATGTGATAGAATACAACACGACACAGAAATATACAGATCTGTCCTCATACTGACCAGTTTACACAACCATTCTACACCAAAGCACCCCCAGTGTTGTTTATTAATATGTCAGTGTTAGGAGTTGTACGTTTGATTTACATAGGGGAGAAAATAGTTACATTTACAGAATAAAGGAGTCTTTATATGAATAGAGCTTTAAAAACTTAAATAAACAAGAACAGTCTCAAATGATTGACTTCTGGGAGATATATTAATGTGCACATCATGTGGATAAACCTTTCTTATAGCAATAGATGCTTAGCATAGTACATGTTATATACCAGAGGAATTACTGAGGGGAACTGATTTTATTTAATGAGACACAATATCAGTAACGTACGTGATCATAATCAGTTTAATTTAAATGGCTACTATAACTAAAGGGGAACATTATATATCTGATAAATCCCTTTGTATCAAGAGCACAAGTGTTAGGTATATTTATACCATTGTGTTGCATATATCATGTAATGCTCCTTTTGACTATATAATGATATACAATGTTTTTTCATGCAAATAAAAAGTGATTATAATCCAGACCAGTATTTTGTGTTTTTTTTGTATAATTATAAACACAATATCACCGAATAATTAGGAAAACATCATCAAAGACAGAAGCCAAATCTGACAATGAAAGTTAAACGCTGATAATTCAGATAGAGCAGGAATTTTACCCAACTTTCCAATTTACTTCTATTATCTAATTTGCTTTGTTCTTTTGGTATCCTTTGTTATTGAGGTAAACCTAGGAGGCTGATATTATATGAGCTTATGGGCGTGCACATGTATTTAGCACTCTGTGCAGCAGTGTTTGTAACTATGTATAACAGCTATAAATGTTCTTGCAAACTCTGCTGTTCTGAAGATACCTGCACGCTCCTGAGTTCACCTAGGATTACCGTTTAACAAAGTATACTAAGAGAACTAAGCACAATGGATAATAAATTAAAACTGGAAAGTTGTTTTGAAATGTTATGTTCTATCCAATCTAATTAAGTTTAATTTTGACGTACTGTTGATGTTACTGTCCCTTTAACAGTACATAAAACAATATCAAATTAACCCCCGACCTTCACCAACCCAGATTATTAATCTCCAGCAAGGCTTTATACACAGACATTTTCTGTTACTTTAATCATACTTAAAAGGATAGGAAATCACACTTTCATGATTCAGATAGAATGTGTAGTTTTATGACACTTTTTTTTATTTTATTTTCATATAACAGTTTTATTGTTTGATATTAATATTGTACAATGCACTTTACATGTTATACATTTGCATTTTGAATACCAGTTGTTGAAACAGCATTGAAACAAAAGTCCTGACCTAACCTTAACCCGGGAGGCTGATAATATACCGTTGTCCATAGTTTTTAGTTCAAGATGAAGCCAATACCTGGTTAGGTAGTATCCTATTTGAATAAACAAACCTAACAATATACATAGCAAATCTAAAGAAAAACTAAAAACAAATATACAAATAAAAATACCTGTCAGCTGGCTTATAATATAGTTTGAGTGTGTTTCTATATCTTTGGGGAAATTTAATGAAGATTTATGCAGTCTATACGTCTCTACTTATCTCCTCACCTGAGAAACTGAGCAATATCCATCTCTCCCTATTTGGTTCTCTTAGACCCCTCAGAGGTTGGGGATTTGGGGAAGAAGAGGAAAAAGAAAAGAGGGAACAGAACAGGACAGTGTAAGATCCGGCCGTCTCTGGTCAGTCGGTAGTCCTGGGAATTGATATTCACGTGAACAGGGTTAAAACGTCTCAAACCGTCATCCCACAGGAATCTTATGTCAGCTAGCAAGTGTAGCCACTCTTGGTATAACCATATTCTTCCAAGATTAGTAAGTCTGTCACTTTGTCCGTCCAATTTGTCAATGTCAGTGTGTGGGGTCTTCCAATGTAGTGCTTTAACTCCTGTCAAGCCTATCTGAAGTAAAGCGAGTCTAAGTTTACATGGTAATCTCGGCAGGTCATTCAGCAAAGCAATTCTAGTTGTCAGAGAGAAATCTCTGCCCAGAAGCAATCGGAGGACACCTCTCTATAGCTCTCCACATGGGTTGGACCTTAGGCAGTTCATCACATGTGGAGATAGGTGCCTCTTGCCTCACAGCCCCTCCAACACTTTCCCAATGTTTCGGGGTAAATAATTGTAACCTCACCGGGTGAGGTACCAGCGTGATAGCACTTTAAAATTAAGCTCCAATGCTTGGGTGAAGTTGAGGCTTTCCTTTGTTCGTGTGAAAATGGATTGCCACTCATCTCCTGTATGTCAGATTCTAGGTCAGTGTGCCAATGAAGTGTATATGAGGGGAGTTGGTGAGCCTGTTCACTTTGTATCATTTTCCTTGCTAAGGACAATGAATGTCTAGCCGTTCCTTTAGTGGAACAGTAGTTCTCAAATGGAGTGAGTTCTCTCATATAGTCTTGTCTGAAAGGTGAGGTGTGCACAAAGTGCGCCAATTGGGAATACTTTAGCCAGCTAGTGTAACTGCCTCCCATATTATTTGCCAATTCCTCTCTCTTCTTAAGATTCCCTTGTATAGGAAAATTCTCTTAGTGGAGTAGTGTAGTCCCACTCTGTTAATCTCCTCTGACCTTTATCCAATACCTCCTATTAACTCAGCATTTCTAGGGATTGGAAACAATGGTGAACGAATGCTCGAAATGTGTTTTTTTCCTTTTTTATGATCAAGTCCCAAGACTCAAACACTCGACAATGTTTTGCCAATTCCGTACACTGGGGTGGTCTAAGGTCTTTGGGGACCCAGCAGAGAGCTCCCACATCTGGAGCTTTGAGAATGTTCGAATTTATTGCCACCCACGCTTGGAATCTATCGATCTATGCAGTCTATTACCCTTTGTAGTGTTATAGCATCTAGATAATCTGATATACATGGCAGGCCCAACCCCCCATCTCCGTGTGCTCTGTATAAGCTGTCTCTGTTTACCCTGGGTTTGACTTTCCCCCAAATAAATAGGTTAATATGTTTTTGTATTTGTGCAATAAACCATCTAGGTACTGGAATTGGGAGGGTTTGAAACACATACAAGATCCTGGGCAAGACAGAGGATTACTGAGGGGAAACTAATTTTATTTCATGAGACACAATATCAGTAACAAACGTGATCATAATCAGTTTAATTTAAATGGCTACTATAACCTACATGTATACTGGGTATGTAATATGTATGTCATGTTCTGTAACTTGATATTATGTCTGTTAGATGTTTTCATGTTAGAAGCCACAAGAACTGATAATAGCACACACTGTATATATAAAGGGAACATTATATGTCTGATAAATCCCTTTGTATCAAGAGCACAAGTGTTAGGTATATTTATACCATTGTGTTCATATATCATGTGATGCTGCTTTTTACTATATAATGAGATACAATGTTTTTTCATGCAAATAAAAAGTGATTGTAATCAGACCAGTATTTTGTGGTTTTTGTATAATTAAAAACATTATCACAGAAGAATTAAGAAAACATCATCAATACAGAAGCAGGAATTTTACCCAACTTTCCAATTTACTTCTATTATCTAATTTGCTTTGTTCTTTTGGTATCCTTTTTTATAGAGTAAACCTAGGAGGCTGATATTATATGAGCTTAGGGGCGTGCATGTGTATTTAGCACTCTGTGCAGCAGTGTTTGTAACTTATTTATAACAACTATAAATGTTTTGAAAAAAGAGATTCAAAAGTTCCAATTTTTCAAAACTTCAGTGACTTTATTAGTGGAAAATTAAATTCTAGTAAATACCAACACGGTAGCAGAGAGACAGCTGGTCCCTACTAGTTTCGGCGAGATGCCGTAATCTAAGACCTGCTTTGTGTTACAACATGGGTGTTTAAAAGTAACAATCATTGGCTACAGGGGAGTGTATAGGGCAACTCCCCCTTAACCCTTACTTGGATAATGGATAAAGGATAAAGGATACAGCAGAGGAAAATAATCATCATTATTACAATACAATATAATGCAAAGAATTTATCTGGATAGTTAAACACATAGTTAACAATAACAAAATGTTAGTGTAATGTCAGCAACATTGATAAATTAGAGATATCGTAGCTAGGTATAATAACCCCTTTGTTTCCAACCTGAGAATTATTTCATGAATCAAAGGAGCAAAAGCAACACTATAAGTTCAAACTAAATTAAGTACAAAATGAAATACATTTTGATATAATATTATTTGATAATAATACAATATATAACGATTTGGTAATGAAATAATATAATATAAGTGGAGGAAGATTGAAGTAGTGACAGCATAAACAACCAATAACCGACAATTTAAATTGTAGTGAAGAGTACACAGAACTCTACAACAGTCATACAAGTTCTAGTCATTCATTGTAATGAGAATAAGGAGTAAATGTCTCACAGATTTGATCCTCTATTGTGTATGATACATCATATTGGTGCTAAAAGTGAAAAACTAAATATTAAAAATTAGAACGAAAAAACAACAAAGATATTTGTCATTGATTATTAGAAATTCAGTCACAATTGTAAATATAGAAAACCTTATCTCATATGTAGATATGTATGACCAAACATCTAACAATCAAATAAATAAACCTATAGTTTAAACATCATAGCACCAATGATGTATCAAAATAGATTCATATACATAAAAATATATGACATGAACAATATGTACTGGATTGAATTTACAACCATGAAACCCATACATTATTTAATGGTTGCAAAAGAAAATACTGCCACTAAAGAATCTCACTGTTAGTAAAGATATTAATATTTAACCAAAACGGACTCATGTACTAAAGATAGTGGACAAGGAGCCCGTTTTCCTTCAAGAGCCAATACAGCCTCATACTCCACTTTTTTGTCTGCCGGTATATTATCCCTGCATCGCCCCTAGGAGAGCTGAAGATTCGGAACTGGGCGCTGAAGCGGATTGGTAGAGACTCACACACCCCTTTGCGGCATGTCCCATTGATGACGTCAGACGCTTGCAAGATTCGGGTGGCGCTGTTGAGGAAGGCTCGTCTAGTGTGTAATCCCACACAGGAGCTGCGGTTCACCAGGATGATGGAGCCTTTGTCCTGAAAGCTGCTGACACCTCTTGTGCAAGTTCGAGTGAAGCCGTTCATCAATTAGTGTGGGGTGAGTCAAGAGGTTCACATCCTCTGTACCTATTACCGTTACTTACTGACTGCTCACAAGCTAGTGCCCATGGAAATGGATATGTACTCTCTTAGGGGTTAATGCTATATTTTGAATACATGGCTTTTTTTCACACTGGAGTACATGACTTTATACTACAAGTTACGGTGACAGTGAACCCTGGGGAATTATCTGTGTTTTGTGTATTTTCTCCTTGATCCCCACGGCCCTCTCCTGTTTCTTTGAGACTGAATCTGTGACTTTATTATTACTTCAATTATACCTTATCCTCAATATGGAAGCCACGGGTATCTACACAGTTCTACTCATTGCTACCCCCTAGTGACTGTGATTTTGTAGGGTTGAGTTAGAGGAATTCTTCAATCAGGAGTCTGGTGACATTAAATTGGGGGACATGTTCTACAGCCTGGAACTATTGAGGCTAAAAGAGACACGTCTTAAATTGGACACTTGGATTATAAACAAATATCTTGGTTTAAAGATGAAGCCTAGAGGCCTTCGGGTCAAAAAGTTTCCTAATTTTTGTTATCACAGATAGTGAATTTATCAGTGAGTGGAATTACATCTTATCAGAATGTTCACTGAGGCTAATGGTTTTGTTAGTCAAATATAAATCCAAACAATTACTACTAGTGAGAGATGAAATTGTAAATCTTCAAAATGATCTATCTAGATAGCAAGAAATACAAGAATATAGTAGTTTTTGACAAAATGTTGGCTGAGGTGGTTGAGAATAATAGAAAAACCTTATCTCTACTAAGCACATCAAATTTCTTAGAGATCAGAGGGATTATAATGAGGGGAAAGTCTTTATTTGGCAAAAACAAGCAAGATTCAGAGGGAGAAATTCAAATAAAAATAAGGCAAATTAAACACTACAGAGGGGAGTGAAGCCTCAGGTAGTGATGAATCAAGTGGTGGTTCATTTAATCATAAGAAAAACAATAAAAAATAAACACAAAAATAAGAATAAACAAAAGAAAAAAGTGAGTTTTGCAGATGTGGACTCAACAGATGATGAATATTCATCAGTTGTGGCTTCCACATCAGGTGAGGAACATTCTGGATCTGATGGTGAATCCACCTCCCAAATATTGGGGGGTGATTCAACAACATCCATGAACCAAGCAAATGTACCCAGAAACACAAGTAGTGTTGATGTGGAATCCAGTTAAAGTGTTAGATCCAAAGTACCCAATAAAGCAACAGATAACACATCATTTACTTTAAGGCCTAATACTGATGATGGGGGGTCCAATATGGTATCCAACAGTGCAGACACCAATAAGTCGCAGGTTTTTCGGCCTGTTCTAAAACAACCCACAGGGGGGAGGGAAGGATGTGGTCAACCAACACAGATGCTCCCTAAGGGAGATAAAACGTCCGACCTAGGGAGTGTTATAAATCTAACTTTCACTAACTTCGGTTGAAATCAAGGTTTTAAATTATGGCCTGGGTTTTTGCCCAAACAGCAGCTTTAATTTATTTAACACCATAGTGGATGTGAATAGATTTATAAGAAAACTTACACTCCAAAAACACTTCCACAACTCCGAATTAACCCATTCTAATACTGACAGTGATCAATACACAAATAGGGCTTCCCTAAATAGGTTTGATTTGACCACCTCTAACATCAGTAATTTTCAAGATGTTTGTGACATTACAGCACTTAGAGAGTTTACAAGCAGAATCAGCAACTGCTTAAATAACAGCCAAAGAGGTTTTTCCCAAATTTAAACACAATCCAAGTTCTACCCCATCCAGAGTAGAGGTAAAACTCTGGAACCCTACCACAAGAGAGTGGTTGAAGATCTAACCTCTCTTCATTATTCTAACAGACCCAGTAAGCACAATTTGTCTTTACGTGAAAAAGAAGCACTAACAGCACTTAAAAATAATGATTCTCTCATTATTAGGAACTCAGACAAGGGTGGAAGTGTGGTACTCTTAGACAAAGATACATACATCCTAGAAGCCACAAGACAATTGGGAGACTCTGACACATATTCCGTTCTTTCATGTGATCCTACAAAAAGATTTCAGAAAGAACTGTCTTATTTGTTGGATGAGGGAAGATTTTTGGACCTCATGGATGATGATACTGTTCAATATCTTTATGTTGAAAACCCAGTGGTCCCGATCTTCCATCATCTGCCAAAAGTCCATAAGAGTCTCGAGGAGGTGAGGGGACGTCCGATTGTTTCTGGCATTGGCTCTCTTTAGAGCCGTTGTCAGAATGGTTGGACGCCATCTTACAACCCATTGTACATTCTTTATACAGCCATATCAGGGATACCACACATATTCTACAGCTGCTTGAAGACATGGTTTGGACACCACAAGATAGTTGGCTTACCATCGATGTGGTGTCATTATACTCCACTATACCCCATGATATGGGCATTAGTGTCATCAGATAATTTTCTGGATTCTCACTATTCTATGGATAATTCTACAGCCGATTTCATCATCAGAGTGACCCATTTTTTGTTTAAAACATAATTATTTTATGTTTGAAGGGTGTTCTATCTACAGAGACAGGGCACCGCCATGGGGCAAAAATTTGCCCCTCTCTATGCAAATATATTCATGGGGTGCTAGAGATCAACTTTGTCTATGCAGATAGGAACCCCTTCATCCATCACATACGGATGTACAAACGTTTTATTGACGATTTGATTATCATTTGGTCCTCAGATGAGGAATCGGCTGACAAGTTTGCAGAATTTTGAACATAAGTGATTATGGAGTAAAATTCACCCCATGATGGCAAAAATCTGAAATCCATTTTTTTGGATGTTAACCTCAGGGGAGACATTGAAACAGGTTACCATTATTTACCAATTTGTATCGGAAACCCATTTGCAGGAAATACCCTTTTACACAGCAAAAGTGCCCACCCTAAACATATTTTTAAGGGCATCGCCAAAGGGCAGTTGCTTAGGGCCAAAAGGATCTGCAATAGGGAATCTGATTACAAAAAGGAAGCAAAGAAGTAAAACATAGGGTTACTTGAGAGAGGTTACAACCACTCATTGGTTAATAATGTCTTGGATGAAGTAACCAAAATTGAATGAGGTGAGATTCTGCAAAAATAAAACACACAAAAAATCTGATAACCGCACATATTCATTACCAAGTACTCATCAGAATTTTATGAGATCTGTAATATTCTGAAAAAATATTTTCCTTTTCTGTATGGGGATAAACAACTGAAAACAGTAGTGGAAAAAGGTTTCAAATGTGTTTATTCTAGAAATGTTACTCTAGGGAATATTTTATCCCCAAGTCAAATATCACAGAAACCAAAACCCACTACATGGCTTTCTGTGAATGGGACCTACAAGTGTGGGGTCTCAAGATGCAAGGCCTGTGATTTCATTACGAAGGAAAAAACTTCCATTCTTGTGTCACCAATCAAACATATGAGACAAAAGGTTGCATTAAATGTTCCACCAATTATGTAGTCTATCTTGTTGAATGTGTCACTCATCAACTACAATATGTAGGCATGACGTCCCGAGATATCCGTACTCGAGTACGTGAACATTTAGGTTACATCAGAAATGAGAAAACATTCTCAGAGTTAGCTTGACATTTTATTGAAATTCATTGTGGAGATGTTAGATCTTCAAATGGCGGGCAATTGAGGCCATTAGGAGACCACCTAGAGGTGGGGATAAAGATGCTATATTAGCACGCCAGGAAGCATTCTGGATCTTTAAACTCCGCACCCAGATCCCTAATGGCTTTCAATTTGGAGTTTGACTTGATCAATCACTGGTGCTGAACACACATATATATATGTTTTTTCGGCAACAGTGCAGCCCGTAAATTTCCATCCAATTAGATGCTTACAGGATTTTGAGAATTTATGTATTTATGTATTCATACATTCAATATTGATCTCCATTTTTTTCTATAAGTCCACTATCTTTAGTACATTGAGTCCGTTTTGGTTAAATATTAATATCTTTACTAACAGTGAGATTCTTTAGTGGCAGTATTTTCTTTTGCAACCATTAAATATTGTATGGGGTTTCATGGTTGTAAATTCAATCCAGTACATATTGTTCATGTCATATATTTATGTATATGAATCTATTTTGATAACATCATTGGTGCTATGATTGTTTAAAACTATAGAAGGTTTATTTATTTGATTGTTAGATGTTTGGTCATTACATATCTACATATGAGATAAGGTTTTCTATATTTACAATTGTGACTGAATTTCTAATAATCAATGACAAATATCTTTGTTGTTTTTTCCTTCTAATTTTTAGTATTTAGTTTTCACTTTTAGCATCAATATGATGTATCATACAAAATAGAGGATCAAATCTGTGAGACATTTACTCCTTATTCTCATTACAATGAATGACTAGAACTTTGTATGACTGTTGTAGAGTTCTGTGTACTCTTCACTACAATTTAAATTGTCGGTTATTGGTTGTTTATGCTGTCACTACTTCAATCTTCCTCCACTTATATTATATTATATTATTTTATTTCATTACCAAATCGTTATATATTGTATTATATCAAATAATATTATTATTATCAAAATGTATTTCATTTTGTACTTAATTTAGTTTGAACTTATATTGTTGCTTTTGCTCCTTTGATTCATGAAATAATTCTCAGGTTGGAAAACAAAGGGGTTATTATACCTAGATACGATATCTCTAATTTATCAATGTTGCTGACATTACACTAACATTTTGTTATTGTTATTGTTAACTATGTGTTTAACTATCCAGATAAATTCTTTGCATTATATTGTATTGTAATAATGATGATTATTTCCTCTACTCTATCCTTTATCCTTTATCCATTATCCAAGTAAGGGTTAAGGGGGAGTTGCCCTATACACTCCCCTGTAGCCAATGATTGTGATGAGAGTTACTTTTAAACACCCATGTTGTAACAACACAGCAGGTCTTAGATTACGGCATCTCGCCGAAACTAGTAGGACCAGCTGTCTCTCTGCTACCGTGCTGGTATTTGCTAGAATTTTATTTTCCACTAATAAAGTCACTGAAGTTTTGAAAAATGGAACTCTTGAATCTCTTTTTTCGCTTATTATTCACAGACTACAAGGAGCCCGTTTTCCTTCAAGAGCCAATAAAGCCTCATACTCCACTTTTTTGTCTGCCGGTATACTTTCCTGCATCGCCCCTAGGAGAGCTGAAGATTCGGAACTGGACGCTGAAGCGATTGGTAAAGACTCCACACACCCCTTTGCGGGATGTCCCATTGATGACGTCAGATGCTTGCAAGATTCGGGTGGCGCTGTTGAGGAAGGCTCGTCTAGTGTGTAATCCCGCACAGGAGCTGCGGTTCACCAGGATGATGGAGCCTTTTGTCCTGAAAGCTGCTGACACCTCTTGTGCAAGTTCGAGTGAAGCCGTTCATCAGTTAGTGTGGGGTGAGTCAAGAGGTTCACATCCTCTGTACCTATTACCGTTACTTACTGACTGCTCACAAGCTATTGCCCATGGAAATGGAATATGTTGCTCTCTTAGGGGTTAATGCTATATTTTGAATACACGGCTTTTTTTCACATAGGAGTACATAACTTTATACTACAAGTTACGGTGACAGTGAACCCTGGGGAATTATCTGTGTTTTGTTAACTATAAATGTCTTGCAATCTCTGTCTGAAGTTACGTGCACGCTCCTGAGTTCACCTAGAATTACCGTTTAACAAAGGATACTAAGAGAACTAAGCAGATGGATAATAAATGAAAATTGGAAAGTTGTTTGAAATGTTATGTTCTATCCAATCCATTTAAGTTTAATTTTGACGTTACTGTCCCTTTAACAGTACATAAAACGGGGGCGTGGCCAAGCAGCTAACATGGAAGGACGCACAATTGCAGCTCCTCAAGAAAATTTGGTAATAGGCTGATTTTTACTGTTTATGGACTTTAAATACAGCGGTGATCTCTTCTACTAGTAGCATGAGCTCGAGGTGAGCAACAGGAGCATATTTTTAGCCACATTAAAGGTCTTTCTAATTTTGTACTCGGAAGGCTGCGGCCTACTCACTTGACGTCTCCCCCCCCCCCCCGCGCCACCAAGGTTAAGGGGCTGTGTACAGAGCAAAAAGGGAAGCTCATACTGCATACTTGGTCATCACCCTGCGTGAACCGCTTTCTAATTTTATCTGATGGCTATGGCCCGGACCTATAGTCTGACGTGGGACGCACTGGCAGAGCTACTGCGGAGTCATTACAACAGGCTAGAGCAACGCATCAAGCTAATACTCAAGGGTCAGAGATACACAGAGACAATACAAGACAAGCACTGTGATACCGAAGGTACAACCTCCCATGTCACAGCTGATGCCCTACCTAACAGAGTGATTGCAGCGAAAAGGCAGCCCATTCAAAGTGAGCTACGTAGCAGCCGAGCGCACACTGAAGTGATCTTTCTGGCGCGGAGGTCCTCTGGCACCGTAGCTATAAAACGACCAACACAGCAACTGAAACTATCAGAGGTCCACAAAGAGACTTATACAAAAAGAAGTCTCAGATGCTTAAAAGAAAAAGCAGAGTTAGGGGACCGGGTATGTCTGGGGCTAAAAGGCTGCTGGATATATCATATCAGTCAATCTACGCTGAACTGTTAAGTGCACAAAACTGCATGAGAGCCCCATTCACAGGGGTTTGCTTGGCCGACTTGTATGCTATAGGTTTAGCAAAAACCGGAGTAGGATAAGTCTGTGAGTTTTATTTTAGGTTGTGTGATGCGCGGTACTGTGGCCCTGACTACACTGCTTACTGCGCAGCAGCCTTATTACTGAGGCTCTCTTACTATTTTTTCACTTCCGTGTGGTTGGACGCAGTGCTGTGCCCCTCATCTTGCCGCCAGATTAATGAAGACTGTGTGTCTGATAATCTATTTCATATTTTATTTGACTCGAAGAATTGCCTGTGTTTCATGTACCCAGCTCATCTACTATAACTTACTTATTACATTACCCTAAAGCCTTTCTTATATGGAAGGGTTAGCTAATGGGGTTTCAATTATTGTTTGTTAGACAGAGTGTCTTTGTATACTAGTGTGCATACTACAGCAGAATCTAAATATTTATGCTTGCATGTTAATCTGTTTGATTGTTTAAGTGATATGAAACTGTATATAATGTTCTGCAGGCTTGCCATATCCATATTAGTGATGTTCAGATCTATTTGGACTGGTAAGAAGAGTAACATGGATGCCCTGACGCCCGTTGTAGATAGATTTTGCATGTACACAGCTGAATATAGAAGTGCAGGGTCTGGGTAACCCCTTTCATTTGTCATTTTTTGACAATAACAGCCCTAGGGCGCCTAGAACATACCTACAGATTCCTGAGTCCTAACATGACTAGTAATAATATTTGTTCAGTCATTGCCTAGCATAAGAACAGAAAGGCGCAACTACCCACTTATATTGTTTTATGTTTGCTTTCCCTTTGTCATCCTCTGTTTATTTGGTAGAGTTGAGTAGTCTCTGCCCTGTTCAGTAAATAGTTTTGCTGAACCCTTTCACAGTGAATGCTGAATTATTTATTCATGTGCCCTCCCGCACCCCATGGGTTTTACGATTTTATTCTTGGACCCAACCGAGGTCCGTGTGACATAGGAGGGTGAGTGTTGAAGATAGGTCCATAAGTGGCCTATCTCCATTTAAAACCCCCAACTTAGATGGATTCATTATGGCCCAAAAGAGACCTCTACTGTTTGACTGAAGACTGGGGGGGAAAACCCATTTCAGATTTGCTCACCTAGAATTGTACCCTTCATATTGTAATTTACAGAAGAACCTGTGTTTTGTGAATTTTCTGTACTGTGAGCAAAACAGTTGTTTGTCTTTGTTTCTCTCAATAAAAATGGCTGCCAAGCTCAGCCCAAGGATGACATGATGATCTGGGCTGCATCTAGGCACTCTGCTGAATAGCAATGACAGTCTGTTGAATCCAACTAGTGAGCCTTTTGTGATTGGATGCCATATGTAGCCCAGATCATGATGTAATCAGTGGGATGAGCTTGGCAGCCATTTCAAAGTTGCCAGAAACAATAACTTTTTTACTTTTATGCTGCATGATAAAGAAAAGGTGCAGGAGGCCAGGGTCAGCTCCAGAATGAATGAAATGGGGGGGGCATTTTTTTCACAAGGTGCACCCCTTAATCACCATGATACAAAACCCTTAAACTCAATCTCAAATCTCAATCATGTCCCCTAAACAGCCATGCACCCCAAACCCCCAATGCAATTAACTCCTTTGTTTGCAATAGCAGTGAGGATACTAGGTTTTCAGGTACTGGTAATTTTGTAGATTAGATTTTGCTATACCTGTTTCGCAATAACTAACGGATATCAGGCTACTTAAAGGGACAAGTCGACACCAGAATTTTGTGTTGTTTAAAAAGAAAGATAATCTTTTTATTACCTATTCCCAGTTTTGCATAACCAACACTGTTATAGAAATACACTTTTTACCTCTATGATTACCATGTATCTAAGCCTCTGCAAACTGCCCTCTTAGTTCAGTTCTTATGACAGACTTGCATTTTAGCCAATCAGTGCTCATTCCAGGGTAACTTCACGTGCATGAGCTCATTGTTATCTATATAAAACACATGAACTAATGCCCTCTAGTGGTCAAAATGCATTCAGATTAGAGGCAGTCTTCAAGGTCTAAGAAATTAGTATATTTACCTCCTAGAATTAGCTTTCAAGTAAGAATACCAAGAGAACAAAGCAAAAATTGTGATAAAAGTAAATTGGAAAGTTGTTTAAAATTACATTCCTTACATTCCCTATTTAAATTATGAAAGGCTTTTTGGACTTGACTGTCCCCTTTAATACAACCTATGTACTGTGAACCTATAAGAATATGATTGTATCATATAAAAATGTCTATAAATGGCTACCGGCTATAAGTCTATAAATGGCTACTTATTTTCTTAAACAATAGACCATGATAAGAATATGATTGTATCATATAAATATAAGTCTATAACTGGCTACCGGCCTGTAAACTCCTCTAAAGTGCACTGTTATCTTAGGCCGGGCCAGTGCTCTTTTGAGGCGTCTATAGAAGCCAGTAGCCATTTTATAGACATATTTATATGATACAATCATATTCTTATCATGGTCTATTGTTTAAGAAAATGAGTAGCTCACGATAGTTAGGTAAAATTAATGGGGTTAAAGACAAGTCCAAAAAGTCTCTAACTTCCAAATAAGAGGTTAAAACACAGAGCTCTTTACAGATGCGAGATGCAACCTCACAGTTCGGTAGCTGACTCCGCGCCCAACATGCAGCATTACATAAACAATTCATTATTTTATTTATTATTTTTAAAGCGTATGATCATATCAATATTTTTTTCAGGGGCACAGCATTTGGGCATTGGCCCCTCCCCTTGAGCCGACCCTACAGGAGGCTATTTTCAGCTTAATCTAAGGTAAAACTTTAACATGACCAAAGGTGTAGACTGTCTCTTTAAATACATACGGCGGGATTAAACATTTTAGGGTAACAGGGGTGCGGTGCTAACGTGCTGTTTTTTCTTACCTCTCACTTACATACAGCACTGGTATTACGGGTTTTTATAAACCCGGCGTTAACAGACAAAAAGTGAGCGTAGATCAAAATGTTGCTCCACACTACACTCCAATACCAGCACTGCTTAAGTGAGCGGTGAGCTGGTTATACGCGCTTGTGCACGATTTCCCCATAGGAATCAACTGGGAGAGCCAGCTGAGAAAAAGTCTAACACCTGCCAAAAAGCAGCGTATAACTCAGTAACGCAGCCCCATTGATTCCTATGGGGAAATAAAAATTTATGTCTACACCTAACACCCTAACATGAACCCCAAGTCTAAACACCCCTAATCTTACACTTATTAACCCTAATCTGCCGCCCCGACATCGCCGACACCTACATTATACTTATTAACCCCTAATCTGCCGTCCCCTTCGCCACCTACATTATATTTTTTAACCCCTAATCTACTGCTCCAGACATCGCGTCACTACAATAAACATATTAACCCCTAAACTGCCGCACTCCTGCCTCGCAAACATTAGTTAAATATTATTAACCCCTAATCTGCTGTCCCTAACATCGCTGCCACCTACTACATTTATTAACCCCTAATCTGCCGCCCCCAACGTCGCCGCCCACTATTCTAAATGTATTAAACCCCTAAACCTAAGTCTAACCCTAACACCTCCTAACTTAAATATAATTACAAATCTGTTAAAATCTGACAGCGCTCAACATTGTGTCTGTAGCTCCTAGTATTGTGGGTACCAGCGCCCCCAAAAAGGTGAATGTAGTGCTAAAAATAAATACACAGAGCGCCTCCTAAAAGGCTAAGACACTAGTAGTGACAAGATTATTTAAATAAAAATATATTGAAATTCTATAGGGGTATATAAAATATTTTATAAGCTACTTATAGCTAAAATATACAAACAAGATACAAAAGTGGATCCACTTAAAATTAACAATAAAATATGCATATATCTATATAAAAAAACAATACAATTGTGGTTAAAAAACCACAACAATATACAATCTTAATCACAAAATAAATTACAATAAAACAGCTGTTGATGGTTGGATAAAAAATAAATATAAAAACATCAATTTACTGAGTAGGTGTCCATAAATATGTAGGTCCCAAACTTTAAATTCTTTCCAGAGAGTGAATGTCCAATATGATGATTCTATTTTAAAACAGTTATCCTTATATATCCCTCGATAAACGGTGAAATGATGAAGTGTGTAAAAAAGAAAAACGTAGTGGTTTTCAAATCAAATTTCAAAAATTATTGTGAATATCCAAAAATCCTGAAAAGATGATGTGATGAAGTGGCGTGAATAATCAAAAATGTGTGTACACAAAAATGAAAAAAGAAAAAGGAAAAAATGTAAAAAAATAATCCAAATGAATATTTAGGATGTGTTAAAGTGAATAGCACACTTATAAAGTGACCCTTATGTGAATACAAGATGTGAAGAGATGCTCCTAAAAAGTTATTCCTGTGTGTAAACGATGAAAAATACAGAAATGGATCCTATGTCTCAGGGATTCAATTCATTCAAAGATATACCTGTAATAAAAACAAATATAACATAGTGCAAAACTGCTATTAAACTTAGTCAGTAATTGAAAAGAAGCTTACCATATATGTCAACGCGTTTCGGCCCTAAGAACTGGGCCTTTATCAAGACTATAGATGGATTAGCATGGTAGCTCCTTTTATAGCTATTACTGGCCAATAAGTGCCAGTGTTGTTTTGGCGCCAAAAAATAACCTCTACTTCCTGTTCCTGTTGACCTGGAAGTAAAAAAATAACCTCTACTTCCTTTTCCTGTTGACCTGGAGGTAAAAAAATATAACCTCTACTTCCTGTTCCTGATGACCTGGAAGTACTATTGAGTTTATTCTATTTTTGTATATGTTCCTAGTTTCATGGTAAATTCATGCTATGTTTCAAATAAAGTACATGTTCATTTTTATTTGTTTCATTAATATTTGAAAGATAATATTTGCCTAAAATCGGCAAACCGGAAGTGTGTGTTCAGTCATTTATCACCATGGAAACCAATATAAGAGTGAATGAATAGAACAATTTTCAGTCATATATTTAGATTTACCATGCCTGATCTGAAAATAGGCTTAATCTATCCTAAGGTAACTAGCTATTTTTGAAAATTGTAAGGCTGCTTGTTAGGCCCTTCTTTGACAGAAAAGACGAGTGAATGAAAAATGTATTCTACTTAGGGAAGACATCAAAGTAATAAATATTATAGTGGATATGACACTATTAAGGAATACAATAAAATAAAATAGAAGATTCTTATTTAAAAAATATAACAATCTAAAAGGGTCCTAAAATGTAAGCAATAATTTCACTGTCCCTATAGAGATATCTATTTAGGAAAAGCGTATAGAATGTCTTCTGGAATTTCATAAAAAATCATATATTTTTTTGATATATAGAAATATCAAGAAACCTATTAAGATAAACATTGTCATATAGCCTCCTATATGGAGACGACCCAGGGCTATAAAAACATTGGAATGATAAACATGATAAAAACATTGGGATAATGAACATCGATTGTAAACATAATTAAATATAATTATTGAAATATTATAATATTCTAATTTTTATAATTTTAATTATGATTACAATCGATGTTCATTATCCTAATGTTTTTATCATGTTTATCATTCGAACAATTTAATTATATTTAATTATGTTTACAATCGATGTTCATTATCCCAATGTTTTTATCATGTTTATCATTCCAATGTTTTTTAGCCCTGGGTCGTCTCCATATAGGAGGCTATATGACAATGTTTATCTTAATAGGTTTCTTGATATTTCTATATATCAAAAAAATATATGATTTTTTATGAAATTCCAGAAGACATTCTATACGCTTTTCCTAAATAGATATCTCTATAGGGACAGTGAAATTATTGCTTACATTTTAGGACCCTTTTAGATTGTTATATTTTTTAAATAAGAATCTTCTATTTTATTTTATTGTATTCCTTAATAGTGTCATATCCACTATAATATTTATTACTTTGATGTCTTCCCTAAGTAGAATACATTTTTCATTCACTCGTCTTTTCTGTCAAAGAAGGGCCTAACAAGCAGCCTTACAATTTTCAAAAATAGCTAGTTACCTTAGGATAGATTAAGCCTATTTTCAGATCAGGCATGGTAAATCTAAATATATGACTGAAAATTGTTCTATTCATTCACTCTTATATTGGTTTCCATGGTGATAAATGACTGAACACACACTTCCGGTTTGCCGATTTTAGGCAAATATTATCTTTCAAATATTAATGAAACAAATAAAAATGAACATGTACTTTATTTGAAACATAGCATGAATTTACCATGAAACTAGGAACATATACAAAAATAGAATAAACTCAATAGTACTTCCAGGTCATCAGGAACAGGAAGTAGAGGTTATATTTTTTTACCTCCAGGTCAACAGGAAAAGGAAGTAGAGGTTATTTTTTTACTTCCAGGTCAACAGGAACAGGAAGTAGAGGTTATTTTTTGGCGCCAAAACAACACTGGCACTTATTGGCCAGTAATAGCTATAAAAGGAGCTACCATGCTAATCCATCTATAGTCTTGATAAAGGCCCAGTTCTTAGGGCCGAAACGCGTTGACATATATGGTAAGCTTCTTTTCAATTACTGACTAAGTTTAAATAGCAGTTTTGCACTATGTTATATTTGTTTTATTACAGGTATATCTTTGAATGAATTGATCCCTGAGACATAGGATCCATTTCTGTATTTTTTTCATCGTTTACACACAGGAATAACTTTTTAGGAGCATCTCTTCACATCTTGTATTCACATAAGGGTCACTTTATAAGTGTGCTATTCACTTTAACACATCCTAAATATTCATTTGGATTATTTTTTTACATTTTTTCCTTTTTCTTTTTTCATTTTTGTGTACACACATTTTTGATTATTCACGCCCACTTCATCACATCATCTTTTCAGGATTTTTTGGATATTCACAATAATTTTTGAAATTTGATTTGAAAACCACTACGTTTTTTCTTTTTTACACACTTCATCATTTCACCGTTTATCGAGGGATATATAAGGATAACTGTTTTAAAATAGAATCTTCATATTGGACATTCACTCTCTGGAAAGAATTTAAAGTTTGGGACCTACATATTTATGGACACCTACTCAGTAAATTGATGTTTTTATATTTATTTTTTATCCAACCATCAACAGCTGTTTTATTGTAATTTATTTTGTGATTAAGATTGTATATTGTTGTGGTTTTTAACCACAATTGTATTGTTTTTTATATAGATATATGCATATTTTATTGTTAATTTTAAGTGGATCCACTTTTGTATCTTGTTTGTATATTTTAGCTATAAGTAGCTTATAAAATATTTTATATACCCCTATAGAATTTCAATATATTTTTTATTTAAATAATCTTGTCACTACTAGTGTCTTAGCCTTTTAGGAGGCGCTCTGTGTATTTATTTTTAGCACTACATTCACCTTTTTGGGGGCGCTGGTACCCACAATACTAGGAGCTACAGACACAATGTTGAGCGCTGTCAGATTTTAACAGATTTGTAATTATATTTAAGTTAGGAGGTGTTAGGGTTAGACTTAGGTTTAGGGGTTAATACATTTAGAATAGTGGCGGCGACGTTGGGGGCGGCAGATTAGGGGTTAATAAATGTAGGTAGGTGGCAGCGATGTTAGGGACAGCAGATTAGGGGTTAATAATATTTAACTAATGTTTGCGAGGCAGGAGTGCGGCAGTTTAGGGGTTAATATGTTTATTGTAGTGACGGCGATGTCTGGAGCAGTAGATTAGGGGTTAAAAAATATAATGTAGGTGGCGAAGGGGACGGCAGATTAGGGTTTAATAAGTATAATGTAGGTGTCGGCGATGTCGGGGGGCGGCAGATTAGGGGTTAATAAGTGTAAGATTAGGGGTGTTTAGACTTGGGGTTCATGTTAGGGTGTTAGGTGTAGACATAAATTTTATTTCCCCATAGGAATCAATGGGGCTGCGTTACTGAGTTATACGCTGCTTTTTGGCAGGTGTTAGACTTTTTTCTCAGCTGGCTCTCCCAGTTGATTCCTATGGGGAAATCGTGCACAAGCGCGTATAACCAGCTCACCGCTCACTTAAGCAGTGCTGGGTATTGGAGTGTAGTGTGGAGCAACATTTTGATCTACGCTCACTTTTTGTCTGTTAACGCCGGGTTTATAAAAACCCGTAATACCAGTGCTGTATGTAAGTGAGAGGTAAGAAAAAACAGCACGTTAGCACCGCACCCCTGTTACCCTAAAATGTTTAATCCCGCCGTATGTATTTAAAGAGACAGTCTACACCTTGGTCATGTTAAAGTTTTACCTTAGATTAAGCTGAAAATAGCCTCCTGTAGGGTCGGCTCAAGGGGAGGGGCCCAATGCCAAATGCTGTGCCCCTGAAAAAAATATTGATATGATCATACGCTTTAAAAATAATAAATAAAATAATGAATTGTTATGTAATGCTGCATGTTGGGCGCGGAGTCAGCTACCGAACTGTGAGGTTGCATCTCGCATCTGTAAAGAGCTCTGTGTTTTAACCTCTTATTTGGAAGTTAGAGACTTTTTGGACTTGTCTTTTAACCCCATTAATTTTACCTAACTATCGTGAGCTACTCATTTTCTTAAACAATAGACCATGATAAGAATATGATTGTATCATATAAATATGTCTATAAATGGCTACTGGCTTCTATAGACGCCTCAAAAGAGCACTGGCCCGGCCTAAGATAACAGTGCACTTTAGAGGAGTTTACAGGCCGGTAGCCAGTTATAGACTTATATTTATATGATACAATCATATTCTTATCATGGTCTATTGTTTAAGAAAATAAGTAGCCATTTATAGACTTATAGCCGGTAGCCATTTATAGACATTTTTATATGATACAATCATATCTTATAGGTTCACAGTACATAGGTTGTATTAAAGGGACAGTCAAGTCCAAAAAGCCTTTCATAATTTAAATAGGGAATGTAAGGAATGTAATTTTAAACAACTTTCCAATTTACTTTTATCACAATTTTTTGCTTTGTTCTCTTGGTATTCTTACTTGAAAGCTAATTCTAGGAGGTAAATATACTAATTTCTTAGACCTTGAAGACTGCCTCTAATCTGAATGCATTTTGACCACTAGAGGGCATTAGTTCATGTGTTTTATATAGATAACATTGAGCTCATGCACGTGAAGTTACCCTGGAATGAGCACTGATTGGCTAAAATGCAAGTCTGTCATAAGAACTGAACTAAGAGGGCAGTTTGCAGAGGCTTAGATACATGGTAATCATAGAGGTAAAAAGTGTATTTCTATAACAGTGTTGGTTATGCAAAACTGGGGAATAGGTAATAAAAAGATTATCTTTCTTTTTAAACAACACAAAATTCTGGTGTCGACTGTCCCTTTAAGTAGCCTGATATCCGTTAGTTATTGCGAAACAGGTATAGCAAAATCTAATCTACAAAATTACCAGTACCTGAAAACCTAGTATCCTCATGCTATTGCAAACAAAGGAGTTATTGCATTGGGGGGTTTGGGGTGCATGGCTGTTTAGGGGACATGATTGAGATTTGAGATTGAGTTTAAGGGTTTTGTATCATGGTGATTAAGGGGTGCACCCTTGTGAAAAAAATGCCCCCCCCATTTCATTCATTCTGGAGCTGACCCTGGCCTCCTGCACCTTTTCTTTATCATGCAGCATGAAAAGTAAAAAAGTTATTGTTTCTGGCAACTTTGAAATGGCTGCCAAGCTCATCCCACTGATTACATCATGATCTGGGCTACATATGGCATCCAATCACAAAAGGCTCACTAGTTGGATTCAACAGACTGTCATTGCTATTCAGCAGAGTGCCTAGATGCAGCCCAGATCATCATGTCATCCTTGGGCTGAGCTTGGCAGCCATTTTTATTGAGAGAAACAAAGACAAACAACTGTTTTGCTCACAGTACAGAAAATTCACAAAACACAGGTTCTTCTGTAAATTACAATATGAAGGGTACAATTCTAGGTGAGCAAATCTGAAATGGGTTTTCCCCCCCAGTCTTCAGTCAAACAGTAGAGGTCTCTTTTGGGCCATAATGAATCCATCTAAGTTGGGGGTTTTAAATGGAGATAGGCCACTTATGGACCTATCTTCAACACTCACCCTCCTATGTCACACGGACCTCGGTTGGGTCCAAGAATAAAATCGTAAAACCCATGGGGTGCGGGAGGGCACATGAATAAATAATTCAGCATTCACTGTGAAAGGGTTCAGCAAACTATTTACTGAACAGGGCAGAGACTACTCAACTCTACCAAATAAACAGAGGATGACAAAGGGAAAGCAAACATAAAACAATATAAGTGGGTAGTTGCGCCTTTCTGTTCTTATGCTAGGCAATGGACTGAACAAATATTATTACTAGTCATGTTAGGACTCAGGAATCTGTAGGTATGTTCTAGGCGCCCTAGGGCTGTTATTGTCAAAAAATGACCAAATGAAAGGGGTTACCCAGACCCTGCACTTCTATATTCAGCTGTGTACATGCAAAATCTATCTACAACGGGCGTCAGGGCATCCATGTTACTCTTCTTACCAGTCCAAATAGATCTGAACATCACTAATATGGATATGGCAAGCCTGCAGAACATTATATACAGTTTCATATCACTTAAACAATCAAACAGATTAACATGCAAGCATAAATATTTAGATTCTGCTGTAGTATGCACACTAGTATACAAAGACACTCTGTCTAACAAACAATAATTGAAACCCCATTAGCTAACCCTTCCATATAAGAAAGCTTTAGGGTAATGTAATAAGTAAGTTATAGTAGATGAGCTGGGTACATGAAACACAGGCAATTCTTCGAGTCAAATAAAATATGAAATAGATTATCAGACACACAGTCTTCATTAATCTGGCGGCAAGATGAGGGGCACAGCACTGCGTCCAACCACACGGAAGTGAAAAAATAGTAAGAGAGCCTCAGTAATAAGGCTGCTGCGCAGTAAGCAGTGTAGTCAGGGCCACAGTACCGCGCATCACACAACCTAAAATAAAACTCACAGACTTATCCTACTCCGGTTTTTGCTAAACCTATAGCATACAAGTCGGCCAAGCAAACCCCTGTGAATGGGGCTCTCATGCAGTTTTGTGCACTTAACAGTCAGCGTAGATTGACTGATATGATATATCCAGCAGCCTTTTAGCCCCAGACATACCCGGATCCCCTAACTCTGCTTTTTCTTTTAAGCATCTGAGACTTCTTTTGTATAAGTCTCTTTGTGGACCTCTGATAGTTCAGTTGCTGTGTTGGTCGTTTTATAGCTACGGTGCCAGAGGACCTCCGCGCCAGAAAGATCACTTCAGTGTGCGCTCGGCTGCTACGTAGCTCACTTTGAATGGGCTGCCTTTTCGCTGCAATCACTCTGTTAGGTAGGGCATCAGCTGTGACATGGGAGGTTGTACCTTCGGTATCACAGTGCTTGTCTTGTATTGTCTCTGTGTATCTCTGACCCTTGAGTATTAGCTTGATGCGTTGCTCTAGCCTGTTGTAATGACTCCGCAGTAGCTCTGCCAGTGCGTCCCACGTCAGACTATAGGTCCGGGCCATAGCCATCAGATAAAATTAGAAAGCGGTTCACGGCAGGGTGGATGACCAAGTATGCAGTATGAGCTTCCCTTTTTTGCTCTGTACACAGCCCCTTAACCTAGGTGGCCAGGGGGGGGGGGGGAGACGTCAAGTGAGTAGGCCGCAGCCTTCCGAGTACAAAATTAGAAAGACCTTTAATGTGGCTAAAAATATGCTCCTGTTGCTCACCTCGAGCTCATGCTACTAGTAGAAGAGATCACCGCTGTATTTAAAGTCCATAAACAGTAAAAATCAGCCTATTACCAAATTTTCTTGAGGAGCTGCAAATTGTGCGTCCTTCCATGTTAGCTGCTTGGCCACGCCCCCGTTTTATGTACTGTTAAAGGGACAGTAACGTCAAAATTAAACTTAAATGGATTGGATAGAACATAACATTTCAAACAACTTTCCAATTTTCATTTATTATCCATTCTGCTTAGTTCTCTTAGTATCCTTTGTTAAACGGTAATTCTAGGTGAACTCAGGAGCGTGCACGTAACTTCAGACAGAGATTGCAAGAACATTTATAGTTAACAAAACACAGATAATTCCCCAGGGTTCACTGTCACCGTAACTTGTAGTATAAAGTTATGTACTCCAATGTGAAAAAAAGCCGTGTATTCAAAATATAGCATTAACCCCTAAGAGAGCACATATCCATTTCCATGGGCAATAGCTTGTGAGCAGTCAGTAAGTAACGGTAATAGGTACAGAGGATGTGAACCTCTTGACTCACCCCACACTAACTGATGAACGGCTTCACTCGAACTTGCACAAGAGGTGTCAGCAGCTTTCAGGACAAAGGCTCCATCATCCTGGTGAACCGCAGCTCCTGTGCGGGATTACACACTAGACGAGCCTTCCTCAACAGCGCCACCCGAATCTTGCAAGCATCTGACGTCATCAATGGGACATCCCGCAAAGGGGTGTGTGAGTCTTTACCAATCCGCTTCAGCGTCCAGTTCCGAATCTTCAGCTCTCCTAGGGGCGATGCAGGAAAGTATACCGGCAGACAAAAAAGTGGAGTATGAGGCTTTATTGGCTCTTGAAGGAAAACGGGCTCCTTGTAGTCTGTGAATAATAAGCGAAAAAAGAGATTCAAGAGTTCCAATTTTTCAAAACTTCAGTGACTTTATTAGTGGAAAATAAAATTCTAGCAAATACCAGCACGGTAGCAGAGAGACAGCTGGTCCTACTAGTTTCGGCGAGATGCCGTAATCTAAGACCTGCTGTGTGTTACAACATGGGTGTTTAAAAGTAACTCTCATCACAATCATTGGCTACAGGGGAGTGTATAGGGCAACTCCCCCTTAACCCTTACTTGGATAATGGATAAAGGATAAAGGATAGAGTAGAGGAAATAATCATCATTATTACAATACAATATAATGCAAAGAATTTATCTGGATAGTTAAACACATAGTTAACAATAACAATAACAAAATGTTAGTGTAATGTCAGCAACATTGATAAATTAGAGATATCGTATCTAGGTATAATAACCCCTTTGTTTCCAACCTGAGAATTATTTCATGAATCAAAGGAGCAAAAGCAACAATATAAGTTCAAACTAAATTAAGTACAAAATGAAATACATTTTGATAATAATAATATTATTTGATAATAATACAATATATAACGATTTGGTAATGAAATAAAATAATATAATATAATATAAGTGGAGGAAGATTGAAGTAGTGACAGCATAAACAACCAATAACCGACAATTTAAATTGTAGTGAAGAGTACACAGAACTCTACAACAGTCATACAAGTTCTAGTCATTCATTGTAATGAGAATAAGGAGTAAATGTCTCACAGATTTGATCCTCTATTTTGTATGATACATCATATTGATGCTAAAAGTGAAAAACTAAATACTAAAAATTAGAAGGAAAAAACAACAAAGATATTTGTCATTGATTATTAGAAATTCAGTCACAATTGTAAATATAGAAAACCTTATCTCATATGTAGATATGTATGACCAAACATCTAACAATCAAATAAATAAACCTTCTATAGTTTAAACATCATAGCACCAATGATGTTATCAAAATAGATTCATATACATAAAATATATGACATGAACAATATGTACTGGATTGAATTTACAACCATGAAACCCATACAATATTTAATGGTTGCAAAAGAAAATACTGCCACTAAAGAATCTCACTGTTAGTAAAGATATTAATATTTAACCAAAACGGACTCAATGTACTAAAGATAGTGGACTTATAGAAAAAATGGAGATCAATATTGAATGTATGAATACATAAATACATAAATTCTCAAAATCCTGTAAGCATCTAATTGGATGGAAATTTACGGGCTGCACTGTTGCCGAAAAAACATATATATATGTGTGTTCAGCACCAGTGATTGATCAAGTCAAACTCCAAATTGAAGCCATTAGGGATCTGGGTGCGGAGTTTAAAGATCCAGAATGCTTCCTGGCGTGCTAATATAGCATCTTTATCCCCACCTCTAGGTGGTCTCCTAATGGCCTCAATTGCCCGCCATTTGAAAGATCTAACATCTCCACAATGAATTTCAATAAAATGTCAAGCTAACTCTGAGAATGTTTTCTCATTTCTGATGTAACCTAAATGTTCACGTACTCGAGTACGGATATCTCGGGACGTCATGCCTACATATTGTAGTTGATGAGTGACACATTCAACAAGATAGACTACATAATTGGTGGAACATTTAATGCAACCTTTTGTCTCATATGTTTGATTGGTGACACAAGAATGGAAGTTTTTTCCTTCGTAATGAAATCACAGGCCTTGCATCTTGAGACCCCACACTTGTAGGTCCCATTCACAGAAAGCCATGTAGTGGGTTTTGGTTTCTGTGATATTTGACTTGGGGATAAAATATTCCCTAGAGTAACATTTCTAGAATAAACACATTTGAAACCTTTTTCCACTACTGTTTTCAGTTGTTTATCCCCATACAGAAAAGGAAAATATTTTTTCAGAATATTACAGATCTCATAAAATTCTGATGAGTACTTGGTAATGAAATATGTGCGGTTATCAGATTTTTTGTGTGTTTTATTTTGCAGAATCTCACCTCTTTCAATTTTGGTTACTTCATCCAAGACATTATTAACCAATGAGTGGTTGTAACCTCTCTCAAGTAACCTATGTTTTACTTCTTTGCTTTCCTTTTTGTAATCAGATTCCCTATTGCAGATCCTTTTGGCCCTAAGCAACTGCCCTTTGGCGATGCCCTTAAAAATATGTTTAGGGTGGGCACTTTTGCTGTGTAAAAGGGTATTTCCTGCAATGGGTTTCCGATACAAATTGGAAATAATGGTACCTGTTTCAATGTCTCCCCTGAGGTTAACATCCAAAAAATGGATTTCAGATTTTTGCCATTCATGGGTGAATTTTACTCCATTATCACTTATGTTCAAAAATTCTGCAAACTTGTCAGCCGATTCCTCATCTGAGGACCAAATGATAATCAAATCGTCAATAAAACGTTTGTACATCCGTATGTGATGGATGAAGGGGTTCCTATCTGCATAGACAAAGTTGATCTCTAGCCACCCCATGAATATATTTGCATAAGAGGGGGCAAATTTTGCCCCCATGGCGGTGCCCTGTCTCTGTAGATAGAACACCCCTTCAAACATAAAATAATTATGTTTTAACAAAAAATGGGTCACTCTGATGATGAAATCGGCTGTAGAATTATCCATAGAATAGTGAGAATCCAGAAAATATCTGATGACACTAATGCCCATATCATGGGGTATAGTGGAGTATAATGACACCACATCGATGGTAAGCCAACTATCTTGTGGTGTCCAAACCATGTCTTCAAGCAGCTGTAGAATATGTGTGGTATCCCTGATATGGCTGTATAAAGAATGTACAATGGGTTGTAAGATGGCGTCCAACCATTCTGACAACGGCTCTAAAAGAGAGCCAATGCCAGAAACAATCGGACGTCCCCTCACCTCCTCGAGACTCTTATGGACTTTTGGCAGATGATGGAAGATCGGGACCACTGGGTTTTCAACATAAAGATATTGAACAGTATCATCATCCATGAGGTCCAAAAATCTTCCCTCATCCAACAAATAAGACAGTTCTTTCTGAAATCTTTTTGTAGGATCACATGAAAGAACGGAATATGTGTCAGAGTCTCCCAATTGTCTTGTGGCTTCTAGGATGTATGTATCTTTGTCTAAGAGTACCACACTTCCACCCTTGTCTGAGTTCCTAATAATGAGAGAATCATTATTTTTAAGTGCTGTTAGTGCTTCTTTTTCACGTAAAGACAAATTGTGCTTACTGGGTCTGTTAGAATAATGAAGAGAGGTTAGATCTTCAACCACTCTCTTGTGGTAGGGTTCCAGAGTTTTACCTCTACTCTGGATGGGGTAGAACTTGGATTGTGGTTTAAATTTGGGAAAAACCTCTTTGGCTGTTATTTAAGCAGTTGCTGATTCTGCTTGTAAACTCTCAAGTGCTGTAATGTCACAAACATCTTGAAAATTACTGATGTTAGAGGTGGTCAAATCAAACCTATTTAGGGAAGCCCTATTTGTGTATTGATCACTGTCAGTATTAGAATGGGTTAATTCGGAGTTGTGGAAGTGTTTTTGGAGTGTAAGTTTTCTTATAAATCTATTCACATCCACTATGGTGTTAAATAAATTAAAGCTGCTGTTTGGGCAAAAACCCAGGCCATAATTTAAAACCTTGATTTCAACCGAAGTTAGTGAAAGTTAGATTTATAACACTCCCTAGGTCGGACGTTTTATCTCCCTTAGGGAGCATCTGTGTTTGTTGACCACATCCTTCCCTCCCCCTGTGGGTTGTTTTAGAACAGGCCGAAAAACCTGCGACTTATTGGTGTCTGCACTGTTGGATACCATATTGGACCCCCCATCATCAGTATTAGGCCTTAAAGTAAATGATGTGTTATCTGTTGCTTTATTGGGTACTTTGGATCTAACACTTTAACTGGATTCCACATCAACACTACTTGTGTTTCTGGGTACATTTGCTTGGTTCATGGATGTTGTTGAATCACCCCCCAATATTTGGGAGGTGGATTCACCATCAGATCCAGAATGTTCCTCACCTGATGTGGAAGCCACAACTGATGAATATTCATCATCTGTTGAGTCCACATCTGCAAAACTCACTTTTTTCTTTTGTTTATTCTTATTTTTGTGTTTATTTTTTATTGTTTTTCTTATGATTAAATGAACCACCACTTGATTCATCACTACCTGAGGCTTCACTCCCCTCTGTAGTGTTTAATTTGCCTTTATTTTTATTTGAATTTCTCCCTCTGAATCTTGCTTGTTTTTGCCAAATAAAGACTTTCCCCTCATTATAATCCCTCTGATCTCTAAGAAATTTGATGTGCTTAGTAGAGATAAGGGTTTTTCTATTATTCTCAACCACCTCAGCCAACATTTTGTCAAAACTACTATATTCTTGTAATTCTTGCTATCTAGATAGATCATTTTGAAGATTTACAATTTCATCTCTCACTAGTAGTAATTGTTTGGATTTATATTTGACTAACAAAACCATTAGCCTCAGTGAACATTCTGATAAGATGTAATTCCACTCACTGATAAATTCACTATCTGTGATAACAAAATTAGGAAACTTTTTGACCCGAAGGCCTCTAGGCTTCATCTTTAAACCAAGATATTTGTTTATAATCCAAGTGTCCAATTTAAGACGTGTCTCTTTTAGCCTCAATAGTTCCAGGCTGTAGAACATGTCCCCCAATTTAATGTCACCAGACTCCTGATTGAAGAATTCCTCTAACTCCAACCCTACAAAATCACAGTCACTAGGGGGTAGCAATGAGTAGAACTGTGTAGATACCGTGGCTTCCATATTGAGGATAAGGTATAATTGAAGTAATAATAAAGTCACAGATTCAGTCTCAAAGAAACAGGAGAGGGCCGTGGGGATCAAGGAGAAAATACACAAAACACAGATAATTCCCCAGGGTTCACTGTCACCGTAACTTGTAGTATAAAGTCATGTACTCCAGTGTGAAAAAAAGCCATGTATTCAAAATATAGCATTAACCCCTAAGAGAGTACATATCCATTTCCATGGGCACTAGCTTGTGAGCAGTCAGTAAGTAACGGTAATAGGTACAGAGGATGTGAACCTCTTGACTCACCCCACACTAATTGATGAACGGCTTCACTCGAACTTGCACAAGAGGTGTCAGCAGCTTTCAGGACAAAGGCTCCATCATCCTGGTGAACCGCAGCTCCTGTGTGGGATTACACACTAGACGAGCCTTCCTCAACAGCGCCACCCGAATCTTGCAAGCGTCTGACGTCATCAATGGGACATGCCGCAAAGGGGTGTGTGAGTCTCTACCAATCCGCTTCAGCGCCCAGTTCCGAATCTTCAGCTCTCCTAGGGGCGATGCAGGATAATATACCGGCAGACAAAAAAGTGGAGTATGAGGCTGTATTGGCTCTTGAAGGAAAACGGGCTCCTTGTCCACTATCTTTAGTACATTGAGTCCGTTTTGGTTAAATATTAATATCTTTACTAACAGTGAGATTCTTTAGTGGCAGTATTTTCTTTTGCAACCATTAAATATTGTATGGGTTTCATGGTTGTAAATTCAATCCAGTACATATTGTTCATGTCATATATTTTATGTATATGAATCTATTTTGATAACATCATTGGTGCTATGATGTTTAAACTATAGGTTTATTTATTTGATTGTTAGATGTTTGGTCATACATATCTACATATGAGATAAGGTTTTCTATATTTACAATTGTGACTGAATTTCTAATAATCAATGACAAATATCTTTGTTGTTTTTTCGTTCTAATTTTTAATATTTAGTTTTTCACTTTTAGCACCAATATGATGTATCATACACAATAGAGGATCAAATCTGTGAGACATTTACTCCTTATTCTCATTACAATGAATGACTAGAACTTGTATGACTGTTGTAGAGTTCTGTGTACTCTTCACTACAATTTAAATTGTCGGTTATTGGTTGTTTATGCTGTCACTACTTCAATCTTCCTCCACTTATATTATATTATTTCATTACCAAATCGTTATATATTGTATTATTATCAAATAATATTATTATCAAAATGTATTTCATTTTGTACTTAATTTAGTTTGAACTTATAGTGTTGCTTTTGCTCCTTTGATTCATGAAATAATTCTCAGGTTGGAAACAAAGGGGTTATTATACCTAGCTACGATATCTCTAATTTATCAATGTTGCTGACATTACACTAACATTTTGTTATTGTTAACTATGTGTTTAACTATCCAGATAAATTCTTTGCATTATATTGTATTGTAATAATGATGATTATTTCCTCTGCTGTATCCTTTATCCTTTATCCATTATCCAAGTAAGGGTTAAGGGGGAGTTGCCCTATACACTCCCCTGTAGCCAATGATTGTTACTTTTAAACACCCATGTTGTAACACAAAGCAGGTCTTAGATTACGGCATCTCGCCGAAACTAGTAGGACCAGCTGTCTCTCTGCTACCGTGTTGGTATTTACTAGAATTTAATTTTCCACTAATAAAGTCACTGAAGTTTTGAAAAATTGGAACTTTTGAATCTCTTTTTTCAAACATTTATAGTTGTTATAAATAGTTACAAACACTGCTGCACAGAGTGCTAAATACACATGCACGCCCCTAAGCTCATATAATATCAGCCTCCTAGGTTTACTCTATAAAAAAGGATACCAAAAGAACAAAGCAAATTAGATAATAGAAGTAAATTGGAAAGTTGGGTAAAATTCCTGCTTCTGTATTTGATGATGTTTTCTTAATTCTTCTGTGATAATGTTTTTAATTATACAAAAACCACAAAATACTGGTCTGGATTACAATCACTTTTTATTTGCATGAAAAAACATTGTATCTCATTATATAGTAAAAAGCAGCATCACATGATATATGAACACAATGGTATAAATATACCTAACACTTGTGCTCTTGATACAAAGGGATTTATCAGACATATAATGTTCCCTTTATATATACAGTGTGTGCTATTATCAGTTCTTGTGGCTTCTAACATGAAAACATCTAACAGACATAATATCAAGTTACAGAACATGACATACATATTACATACCCAGTATACATGTAGGTTATAGTAGCCATTTAAATTAAACTGATTATGATCACGTTTGTTACTGATATTGTGTCTCATGAAATAAAATTAGTTTCCCCTCAGTAATTCCTCTGTCTTGCCCAGGATCTTGTATGTGTTTCAAACCCTCCCAATTCCAGTACCTAGATGGTTTATTGCACAAATACAAAAACATATTAACCTATTTATTTGGGGGAAAGTCAAACCCAGGGTAAACAGAGACAGCTTATACAGAGCACACGGAGATGGGGGGTTGGGCCTGCCATGTATATCAGATTATCTAGATGCTATAACACTACAAAGGGTAATAGACTGGCATAGATCGATAGATTCCAAAGCGTGGGTGGCAATAAATTCGAACATTCTCAAAGCTCCAGATGTGGGAGCTCTCTGCTGGGTCCCCAAAGACCTTAGACCACCCCAGTGTACGGAATTGGCAAAACATTGTCGAGTGTTTGAGTCTTGGGACTTGATCATAAAAAGGAAAAAAACACATTTCGAGCATTCGTTCACCATTGTTTCCAATCCCTAGAAATGCTGAGTTAATAGGAGGTTTGGATAAAGGTCAGAGGAGATTAACAGAGTGGGACTACACTACTCCACTAAGAGAATTTTCTATACAAGGGAATCTTAAGAAGAGAGAGGAATTGGCAAATAATATGGGAGGCAGTTACACTAGCTGGCTAAAGTATTCCCAATTGGCGCACTTTGTGCACACCTCACCTTTCAGACAAGACTATATGAGAGAACTCACTCCATTTGAGAACTACTGTTCCACTAAAGGAACGGCTAGACATTCATTGTCCTTAGCAAGGAAAATGATACAAAGTGAACAGGCTCTCCAACTCCCCTCATATACACTTCATTGGCACACTGACCTAGAATCTGACATACAGGGAGATGAGTGGCAATCCATTTTCACACGAACAAAGAAAGCCTCAACTTCACCCCAAGCATTGGAGCTTAATTTTAAAGTGCTATCACGCTGGTACCTCACCCCGGTGAGGTTACAATCTATTTACCCCGAAACATTGGGAAAGTGTTGGAGGGGCTGTGAGGCAAGAGGCACCTATCTCCACATGTGATGGAACTGCCCTAAGGTCCAACCCATGTGGAGAGCTATAGAGAGGTGTCTCCGATTGCTTCTGGGCAGAGATTTCTCTCTGACAACTAGAATTGCTTTGCTGAATGACCTGCCGAGATTACCATGTAAACTTAGACTCGCTTTACTTCAGATAGGCTTGACAGGAGTTAAAGCACTACATTGGAAGACCCCCACACACTGACATTGACAAATTGGACGGACAAAGTGACAGACTTACTAATCTTGGAAGAATATGGTTATACCAAGAGTGGCTACACTTGCTAGCTGACATAAGATTCCTGTGGGATGACGGTTTGAGACGTTTTAACCCTGTTCACGTGAATATCAATTCCAGGACTACCGACTGACCAGAGACGGCCGGATCTTACACTGTCCTGTTCTGTTCCCTCTTTTCTTTTTCCTCTTCTTCCCCAAATCCCCAACCTCTGAGGGGTCTAAGAGAACCAAATAGGGAGAGATGGATATTGCTCAGTTTCTCAGGTGAGGAGATAAGTAGAGACGTATAGACTGCATAAATCTTCATTAAATTTCCCCAAAGATATAGAAACACACTCAAACTATATTATAAGCAGCTGACAGGTATTTTTATTTGTATATTTGTTTTTAGTTTTTCTTTAGATTTGCTATGTATATTGTTAAGGTTTGTTTATTTCAAATAGGATACTACCTAACCAGGTATTGGCTTCATCTTGAACTAAAACTATGGACAACGGTATATTATCAGCCTCCCGGGTTAAGGTTAGGTCAGGACTTTTGTTTCAATGCTGTTTCAACAACTGGTATTCAAAATGCAAATGTATAACATGTAAAGTGCATTGTACAATATTAATATCAAACAATAAAACTGTTATATGAAAATAAAATAAAAAAAAGTGTCATAAAACTACACATTCTATCTGAATCATGAAAGTGTGATTTCCTATCCTTTTAAGTATGATTAAAGTAACAGAAAATGTCTGTGTATAAAGCCTTGCTGGAGATTAATAATCTGGGTTGGTGAAGGTCGGGGGTTAATTTGATATTGTTTTATGTACTGTTAAAGGGACAGTAACATCAACAGTAACGTCAAAATTAAACTTAAATAGATTGGATAGAACATAACATTTCAAACAACTTTCCAGTTTTAATTTATTATCCATTGTGCTTAGTTCTCTTAGTATACTTTGTTAAACGGTAATCCTAGGTGAACTCAGGAGCGTGCAGGTATCTTCAGACAGCAGAGTTTGCAAGAACATTTATAGCTGTTATACATAGTTACAAACACTGCTGCACAGAGTGCTAAATACATGTGCACGCCCATAAGCTCATATAATATCAGCCTCCTAGGTTTACTCAATAACAAAGGATACCAAAAGAACAAAGCAAATTAGATAATAGAAGTAAATTGGAAAGTTGGGTAAAATTCCTGCTCTATCTGAATTATCAGCGTTTAACTTTCATTGTCAGATTTGGCTTCTGTCTTTGATGATGTTTTCCTAATTATTCGGTGATATTGTGTTTATAATTATACAAAAAAACACAAAATACTGGTCTGGATTATAATCACTTTTTATTTGCATGAAAAAACATTGTATATCATTATATAGTCAAAAGGAGCATTACATGATATATGCACACAATGGTATAAATATACCTAACACTTGTGCTCTTGATACAAAGGGATTTATCAGATATATAATGTTCCCCTTTAGTTATAGTAGCCATTTAAATTAAACTGATTATGATCACGTACGTTACTGATATTGTGTCTCATTAAATAAAATCAGTTTCCCCTCAGTAATTCCTCTGGTATATAACATGTACTATGCTAAGCATCTATTGCTATAAGAAAAGGTTTATCCACATGATGTGCACATTAAATATATCTCCCAGAAGTCAATCATTTGAGACTGTTCTTGTTTATTTAAGTTTTTAAAGCTCTATTCATATAAAGACTCCTTTATTCTGTAAATGTAACTATTTTCTCCCCTATGTAAATCAAACGTACAACTCCTAACACTGACATATTAATAAACAACACTGGGGGTGCTTTGGTGTAGAATGGTTGTGTAAACTGGTCAGTATGAGGACAGATCTGTATATTTCTGTGTCGTGTTTGTATTCTATCACATTTATATGAGAGAAATTGAGGTGCACGGGGGCACTTTAAATCTGGGGCTTTTGTAACTGGGATTTAGAAAGTATTATTTACAATATCATCCATTTTGATGCTTCTATTTAGAGAGTTTGTCCTCTAGGATAATTGTAAAAAAGGTTTGTACACTGTGTATATAAAGTTTGTGTCTAAATATTTGGTGTTTAGTGATACCGGATTTCATTAAGAACCTTTTTCCACTTTCTAAACATGTGAAAGGTTTCTTCCCTTGTGAATCTTTTCATGTTTTTTCAGAATACTCATTTGTGGAAAACTTTTTCCACACTCTTTAAATGTGAAAGGCTTTTCTCCTGTGTGACTCCTTTCATGCTTTTTCAGACTTCTCTTTTGTGTAAAACTTTTTCCACACTCTGTACATGTGAACGGCTTTTCTCCTGTGTGAATCCTTTCATGACTTTTCAGAAAACTCTTTTCTGTAAAACTTCTTCCACACTCTGTACATGTGAACGGCTTTTCTCCTGTGTGACTCCTTTCATGCTTTTTCAGACTACTCTTTTGTGTAAAACTTTTTCCACACTCTGTACATGTGAAAGGCTTTTCTCCTGTGTGAATCCTTTCATGACTTTTCAGACAACTCTTTTCTGTAAAACTTTTTCCACACTCTGTACATGTGAAACGCTTTTCCCCTGTGTGAATCCTTTCATGAGTTTTCAGATGATCCATTTGTGTAAAACTTTTTCCACACTCTGTACATGTGAACGGCTTTTCTCCTGTGTGAATCCTTTCATGTTTTTTCAAACTACTATTTTCTGTAAAACTTTTTCCACACTCTGTACATGTGAACAGCTTTTCTCCTGTGTGAATCCTTTCATGAGTTTTCAGATCACCCTTTTGTGTAAAACTTTTTCCACACTCTGTACATGTGAACAGCTTTTCTCCTGTGTGAATCCTTTCATGAGCTTTCAGATCACCCTTTTGTGTAAAACTTTTTCCACACTCTGTACATGTGAACAGCTTTTCTCCTGTGTGAATCCTTTCATGAGTTTTCAGATAACTCTTTTGTGTAAAACTTCTTCCACACTCTGTACATGTGAACGGCTTTTCTCCTGTGTGAATCCTTTCATGCTTTTTCAGATCACTCTTTTGTGTAAAACTTTTTCCACACTCTGTACATGTGAAAGGCTTTTCTCCAGTGTGAATCCTTTCATGCTTTTACAGATCACTCTTTTGTGTAACACTTTTTCCACACTCTGTACATATGAACGGCTTTTCTCCTGTGTGACTCCTTTCATGAGTTTTCAGATGATCCATTTGTGTAAAACTTTTTCCACACTCTGTACATGTGAAAGGCTTTTCTCCTGTGTGAATCCTTTCATGAGTTTTCAGATCACTCTTTTGTGTAAAACTTTTTCCACACTCTGTACATATGAATGGCTTTTCTCCTGTGTGACTCCTTTCATGAGTTTTCAGATGATCCATTTGTGTAAAACGTTTTCCACACTCTGTACACGTGAAAGGCTTTTCTCCTGTGTGAATCCTTTCATGAGTTTTCAGATGATCCATTTGTGTAAAACTTTTTCCACACTCTGTACATGTGAACGGCTTTTCCCCTGTGTGAATCCTTTCATGACTTTTCAGACAACTCTTTTGTGTAAAACTTTTTCCACACTCTGTACATATGAATGGCTTTTCTCCTGTGTGACTCTTTTCATGAGTTTTCAGATGACTCTTATGTATAAAACATTTTCCACACTCTGTACATGTGAACGGCTTTTTCCCTGTGTGAATCCTTTCATGTATTTCCAGTTGACTCATTTGTGCAAATCTTTTTCCACACTCTGTACATGGGACAGGCTTTTGTCCTGTGTGAATCTTTTCATGAGTTTTTAGACTACTTATTTGTGTAAAACTTTTTCCACACTCTGCACATGTGAACGGCTTTTCTCCTGTGTGAATCCTTTCATGAGCTTTCAGAAAATCCATTTGTGTAAAACTTTTTCCACACTCTGTACATGTGAACGGCTTTTCTCCTGTGTGAATCCTTTCATGAGTTTTCAGACAATCCATTCGTGTAAAACTTTTCCATACTCTGTACATGTGAAAAGCTTTTCTCCTGTGTAAATATTTTTCTGAGTTTTCAGATGATCCATTTGTGTAAAACATTTGCTGCACTCAGTACATGTGTGTGGTTTCTCACCTGTGTGAATTTTGTGGTGTTCTAGTAGATGTGACTCCCATCTAAAGCTTATCTCACATTCTGTACATTGGAAAGGTTGCTCCTTTGTATGAATTACTTGGCTAGACTGTAGCCTTTTCCTTTCTTTAATAGGTTTTGAAATCTCAGTAAATAGGTGTGGTTTATGCTCGGGGATAATAATTTCAATAGATAACTCATAAATGTTGTCCTCTTGTTTGATGACTAAATTACTCTCTGTACATAATGATTGCTTCCCAGTTCCTGCCAATTCACCATCTCCTTTAATTATCTGCTGTGATATCCCCAATGTTTGTGAATAGTCATTGGTGTCTAAGACTAATGGAGTTTGCGGTATGATTCTGTTGCTTCCTGTAGTGAAGGATAGATAGTTGAACTATTGATGTGTTTGTCTACATAAAAAGAAATAGAGTAAAGAAAAATATGACTTTTTTCATTTATAATATAATCCATCTCAATAAAAAAAAAAAATGTTATACTCAAAAATGTCTTCCGTTTTGTGTTTTTATATTTATTTACCTGTAAATCACAAATTAAAAAAGGATGACATAGAAAGTAAACATTACTACACTATAGTAAACTAAATGACTGATTACTGATGAAAACAAGTTATAGGGCCGCATATTCTCAGCCAGGGAACAAGTACATCTGTATTCTGGGCAAGAGAGGTGACGTCCACCATCCTCATTTAACATTGCACAAGCAAATGCACTAACAGTGCTGCCTCACTTATGCTCAGCCAAATGGGTGAGAACATGATGTCTTAATCATCACAGACTTATAATCAGTGTGAGATGTTTTGAGAGGGTAAGAAGCAGTGACCTTATGATAATCTTTAGCTTTTGGCTGTGGTTCTTCTATTTATATAGCAGCCAAAAGTTTAATAATACTCACTGTAAAATTAAGCACACAAATCAGTGATGGTTCTGGGGTGGGGAACACTGGGGGAGTTGTGGGTGTTCCATGAGCGAGGTCAGAACAGGGGAAGGTGCAGGTGTTCTGAGTAATGAACCAGGTCTTGGGGTGAGGTTAGGCAGTTGTTAGACATAGTCTGTCTAAAAGGACAGAGGGGGAGTAGTATTTTTTACCCTACTCCTCAGCAAAATAGGAGTTGCTCCTTCTTTATAACGTCACTGACACAAATGTTCTTAAAGATGCAGATATAAATATAATAGTTTATATTTGTTTAATGAGTGATCTATTCTAATTTTCTCAGTATTTAAAGTCAGCATAATATCTATTTTACTCACCTAACACATATGAGTTCATGCTGATAACAGGCTCCAATGTCTGTGCTCAGGAAGAAGGTTCCCTTATTCACTCCAGTTACATCAATACCTGATATCTCTCAGTGCTCTGGCTGAGTCTGTAAAAAGTATATTAAATGGTTTAGACAAATAATAATAAATAATGGTTCTGATTAAAAGGACATAAAATCCAAAGTTTTCTTTCATGATTAAGATAGAGAATACAATTGTAAACAACTTTCTAATTTAATTATCAATTTGTTTCATTCTCTTGGTATCATTTGTCGAAGTAGCAGCAATGCACTAATGGTTTCTAACTGAACTTATGGGTAAGCCAATCACAATAGATATATATATACATATTCAGCTACCAATCAACAGCTAGAACATAGGCTCTCTGCTGCTCCTGAGCTTTCCTAGATAAATCTTTCAGCAAAGGATAACAAGAGAAGGAAGCAAATAATAGAAGTAAATTGTAAAGTTGTTTAAAATTGTATTCTCTAAATGTAGTTCTGCACCTGTAACATGTGACAGCTATCAGCCAATAACAGACTCATGTTTTTATATAATGTGAACTCCTGCATATGCTAAGTAGGAGCCGCTGCCTCAGGTCATTTAAAAGGCTGTGTACAATTTAATAATGAAAATAAATTACAAACAGCAAACAGTTATTTCACATAAAAACTAGAGCTAAAGGTGAAATTTCCCATACACTTTATACTATTTTATACACCGGTAAAACAAGTCATTAGAAACGCATTAAAGGGACAGCAAAGTCACAATTACACTTTTATTATTCAAATTTAAACAACTTTCCAATTTCCTTCTATTATCAAATCTGCTTTATTCCCTTGGGGACCTTTGTGGCAAAGCATAAAATGCACTATGGTGCGCTAGCTGCTGATTAGTGGCACATACAAGCCTCTTGTCATTGGCTCACCTTATGTGCTCAGCTAGCTCCCAGTAGTGCATTGTTGCTGCTTCAGTAATGAATACCTAGAGAATAAAGAAAATATCAAAATAGAGGTCAGTTGGAAAGTTGCTGAAAATTATATGTTCTATTTAAATAATGAAAAACATTTGGGGTTTCTTGTTCTTTTAAGCAAAAACACTGTCCCTTTAAGTTTGTGATGATGTGACATAAACAGCAGCAGCTGAAGGTGCAGAATACACTTACTAAGGTCTTTACTAACAACAAGAATTAGTCACAGATCAATGGGATAAACGTTCTGATGATAAACAGGTGCAGCTAATAGAAATAAGAAATGTATTATAAAATAACCTCATTAGAAATAAAATAATATGCAGATCACAAGATATTTATGATTAGATCAGTAAATGTGATGAGACTGATACAACAGGGCCATAAGCTGAGTGATATTTATTACAGGAGCAAATAGCAGCTTCACACTAATATTAAATGAAAATGGTTTATCTGGGCTCTACAGTTAATTATAAACCTATAGGGAAATACAGGATTCTAATTGGCTGATACTTAAAAAAGCTATTACTCATCTGTTAACAGGAACAACCCCCACAAATGTATTTTTGGACAAGCATGAAAATATGGCTTGTTTCTGCTACAAACATTCATTTTACAAAATGCAGTAAATTATTATGTACTAAATTAGCATTTTTAATGGAAAAACTAAGCAATACATTCATTAACACAGCATGGAAAATAAAGAAAACAAATTAAATAAGTACAATTGAGGATTTTTTTTACATAAACTCAGTTTCTTACATGAAGTGAAATCGTTTATCTCTATCATAACAAATGCAGAACACTATTTTCTCATCATTATATAAAACACAACAGTGTGAGGCTGTTAATAAAGATTTATGTCAGGGTTTGCATATTACCGTTTAGCAGAAGCTCTGTAAGTATGAAGTCTCTCTGGTTCCTCCTGTGATATCACTGAGTGTTACACAGATATTTATACAAATGTGGGAGTGTCACCTTTCTCTGTGTGACTCACATGAGTACAACTTGTCAGTTGGGAGACAATGAGAGGGTCACACCTGGACTTTTGTTCTCATATAGATGTCTATTGTCCCCTCTAGTGTCAGATGAATACAGAGTCCCTGCCTCCCCCTCAGGGTGTGATTATCATATAGATATATGCAAGGAGGAAACAAACTATTTATTTAAATGTGGGAGTATTTTCTGTTGTGTCCTAAAATATCTCAGGATACAGCATTATATTATGTTTTTATTGATGGAAATTGTTATTTTAAAAAGGGACAGTCAAGTCCCCAAAAAACTTTTATGATTTAAGTAGGGAATGTAATTTTAAACAACTTTCCAATTTACTTTTATCACCAATTTTGCTTTGCTCTCTTGGTAAAAAATCATAACCAGAAAAAAGGGTTAGTCTCATGGACTTTTGCCACTATGAAATAAATAACTGTGATAAATTCATGTTTTCTTTCATGTAAGTGGCACAAGTCCATAAGTTAGTTACATATGGGATATAATACCAGAGATATGGAAGTCCACGAGTCACTAGAGAGGGAGGGATAAAATAAAAACAGCTATTACCGCTGAGAAATTAAATCTAAAAAATAATTAATTTTTTTCTTAAAAATATAAAAAAAACTCAAAACAAAGGCATCAGAATCAAATTCAGACAACTACCTGAAGAATCTTTCTATCAAAGGCTGCAAAATGCTACATTTTAGAAAAAGTATGCAAAGAAGACCAATTTGCTGCTTTGCAAATTTGATCAACTGAAGCTTCATTCTTAAGAGCCCAAGAAGTGGCAACTGATCTAGTTGAATGAGCTGTAATTCTCTGAGTCTTAGAATGCTCCACCTCCAAATAAGCTATGTGAATCAAAAGTCTCAACCAAGAAGCCAGAGAAACAGCAGAAGCTTTCTGACCTTTCCTGGAGCCAGAAAAAATAACACATAGACCAGAAGTCTTTCTGAAATCTTTAGTAGCCTCAACATAATATTTCAAAGCTCTTACCACATAAAAAGAATGTAAAGACCTTTCAAGAGAATTCTTAGGATTAGGACACAAGGAAGGAACAACAATTTCCCTATTAATGTTGTTAGAATTCACAACTTTAGGCAAAATCTTGATAGAAAATCAGATAAAGAGACTCACAAGAGAGATCAGACAGTTCAGAAACACTTCTAGCAGAAGAGATAGCCAAAATAAATAATACTTTCCAAAAAAGCAATGTAATGTCCAGAGAATGCATAGGCTCAAAAGGAAGAGCCTGTAAAGTTTTCAAAACCAAATTGAGACTCCAAGGAGTAATAGATTTAAAAACAGGTTTGATATGAACCAAAGCCTGAACAAAACAGTAAATGTTTAGCAATCTTTCCATGAAATAAAACAGAAAGAACAGAAATTTGTCCTTTCAAAGTATTTACATACAAACCCTTATCCAAACCATCCTGAAGAAACTGTAAAATCCTAGGAATTCTAAAGGAATGCCAAGAATAATCATGAGTTGAACACCATGAAATATAGGTTTTAAAACCCAGATAATAAATCTTCCTTGAAACAGACTTACGAGCCTGTATCATAGTGCTAATTACTGAGTCAGAGAAACCTCTATGACTAAGCATTCAATTTCCATGCCATCAAATTTATAGATTTGAGATCCTGATGGAAAAACGGACCCTGAGACAGAAGGTCTGACCTTAAAGGAAGCGGCCAAAGCTGGCAACTGGACATCTTGACATCTCAAAACCTGAGAGGCCAAGCTGATGCTATCAGAAACACATAAGATTGTTCCATTATGATCTTGGAGATCACCCTTGGAAGAAAAACCAGAGGCAGAAAAATGTAAGCAGGTTGGTAAGACCAAAGAACTGCTAGAGCATCCATCGTGTCTGCCTGAGAATCCTTGGACCTGGAAAGGTTTCTTGGAAGCTATTTGTTCAGACGTGAGGCCATCAGATCTATTTCTGGAGGACCCCACATCTGTACTAATTGAAAAAAACACATCTAGATGGAGAGACCACTCTCCCATAAATAAAGTCTGACGACTGAGATAATCTGCTTCCCAATTGTCTACCCCTGGGATAGGAATCAGAGAAACTTGACAAGAGTTTTATTCCGTCCAAGAAAGTATCAGAGATACTTCTTTCATTGCTGAATGACTATGAGTCCCCCCTTGATGATTGACATATGCCACTGTAGTGACATTGTCTGCTTGTAATCAAATGTAAAGTTCTCTCTTCAATAGAGGCAAAGCCTGAAGAGCTCTAAAAATAGCACAGAGTTCTAAAATGTTGATTGGTAACCTCGCCTCCTGAGGTTCCCAAACCCCTTGTGTGCTGTCAGAGACCCCCAGACAGCTCCTCAACCTGAAAGACTTGCATCTGTTGTGATCACAGTCCAGGAAGGATGAACAAAGGAGGCCCCTTGAACAATAAGGTGATGGTTTAACCATCAGAGAGTGTTGAATGTTGGGATTTAAGTATATCAACTGTGATATTGGAGTATAATCCCTGTACCATTGGTGCAACATGCAAAGCTGTAGAGGTCTCATATGAAAATGAGCAAAGGGGATCGTGTCCAATGCTGCAGTTATGAGACCTAAAACTTCCATGCACTTAGCCACTGAAGGTTTAGACAGGCTAAAACTAAATTCATTTGTCTCTTGTTTGTCAAAGAAAGAGTCATGGACATTGAATCTATCTGGAAACCTAAAAAGGTGACCTTTGTCTGAGGAATCAAGAAACTCTTTTGTAAATTTATCCGCCAACCATGTCTTTGAAGAAACCACACAAGTTGTTTTGTGTGAAATTCTGCTAAATTAAAAGATTGAGCTAGTACCAAAATATCGTCCAAATAAGGAAACACTGCAATACCCTGCTGTCTGATTACAGATAGAAAAGCACCAAGAACTTTTGAAAAGATTCTCTAAGCTGTTGCTAGGCCAAATGGAAGAGAGACAAATTGGTAATGCTTGTCTAGAAAAGAGAATCTCAGAAACGATAGTGATCTGGATGAATCGGAATATGAAGATAAGCATCCTATTGAAGACATGAAATGACCTTGCTGAACAATAGGCAGAATAGTCCTTATAGTCACCATCTTACAAAATGATTTAGAGTTTTCAGATCCAGAATTGGTCTGAATGAATCTTCCTTCTTTGGGACAATAAACAGATTTGAATAAAAACCCAAACCCTGTTCCTGTTGAGGAACTGGAACAATAACCACTGAAAACTCTAGATCCAAAACGCACTTCAGAAAAGCCTGAGCCTTCACAGGGTTTGCTAGAACATGGGAAAGAAAGAATCTTACTATGGGAGGTCTTATTCTGACACCTATTTGATACCCCTGAGAAACAATATCCTGAATCCGCTGATTTTGGACAGAATCTGCCCAAATGTCTTAAAACAATTTCAATCTGCCCCCCACCAGTTGAACTGGTTTGAGGGCCACACATTCATGCAGTCTTAGGGGCTGTATTTGTTTTTTTATAAGGCTAGGCTTTAATCCAATTCTTTGGCAGTCTCCAATTGGAACCAGGGGCCTTAGGGGAAGAAGTGTTCTTTGTTCCTTAGTCTGACAAAAGGAACGAAAACGATTGGGAGCTTTAAATTTATGCTTAGATTTCTTATATTGGGGCAGAAAAACTCCCTTTCCCCAGTGATAGTGGAGATACTGGAATCCAATTGAGAAACAAATAAATTATTACCTTGAAAAGATAAAGATAGTAATCTAGATTTAGACACCATATTATCTGCATTCCATGATTTAAGCCATAAAGCTATTCTAGATAGAATAGCCAAAGACATAGATTTAATATCAATTTTAATAATATCAAATTTAGCATCACAAATGAAATGATTAGCATGTTGAAGTAAGATAATAATGCTAGACAAATCAGGATCCAATAACTGCTGTGCTAGATTGTTCAACCAAAAAGTTGAAGCAGCAGCAACATCAGCTATAGAAATTGCAGGTCTAAAAAATAGCCAGTATGTAAATATGCCTTCCTAAGATAAGATTCAATCTTCTTATCTAAGGGATCTTTAAAATAAGTACTATCTTCCATAGGAATAGTATTACGTTTGGCAAGAGTAGAAATAGTGCTATCAACCTTAGGGACTTTCTCAGAAAGCTCTAAATTGGACACAGGTAAAGGATACCATTTTTTAAATCTAGAAGAAGGATTAAAAGTACCAGGCTTAGACCATTCCTTAGCAATCATATTAGAGATATCATCTGTAATAGGAAAAACTTCAGGAGTAACCTCAGAAGTCTTAAAAACTTCAGGAGTAACTTGAGAAGTCTTAAAAACAGAATTCAAACTTTTGCTATTTTTGTTATCAAGAGGACTAGATTCGTCAATACCCCTTTAACAAAGAACGTATATATTCCATCTTAAAAAGAAAGGATGATTTATCAATATCAGAGTTTGAAGTAGGATCCTCTGAGCCAGAGAAATCCTCTTCAGCAGACAATACTTCAGTATTATGTTGATCAATACAAACTTCATTAGATTTATGAGAAGTAGGGAGAGACCTTTTACGTTTATTTGAAGGCGGAATAGCAGTCATAGGCTTATCTATGGCTTCAGCAATATAATCTTTAATATCTACAGGAATATCATGTACATTAGACTGTGAAGGTTTAACAGTAGATGTAGTTGTACTTATAGAAACATTCTCAGCATAAAACTATTTCTCATAACAAGTGCCACATACTTGAGCTGAAAAAGGAAGATCAGCCAATTTACAACATAAACACTTAGCTTTAGTAGATTTGTTTTCATACAACTTGGTTCCTACAGTAACAGAGGCAGCATCAGTTTGAGACATCTTGAAAAATGTAACAAAAAAGAAAAAAAATAACATTTAGATAACATATCCAATTTCCTCAAAATAGCAGTTTCAGGAATGGGGAAAAAATGCTTATGAAAAAATACTTATATGCAAAAGAATGCAAACATCATAGCCCTCTGTAACAAATGAAAGCAGAGAGGAAAAAAAGGAGGAGACTGAATATAACAAATTTTTTTGGCGCCAAAAATGACGCTAACAAAGATGATGCAAATGCAGAGAAAAAAAACTTTTGGCGCAAAGGTTAACAGGAAATGACATGATTCGCATCATAACAGTCACGACTTTGCGGCAAAAAAATGTGCGCAAAAAAATGTGCGTAAAAAAAAAACGCAAGAAATTATGTGATTCGCATCACAACAAACGCAACCTTCGGGCCAAAAATATTTGCTCCAGGAATGACACAATAAATGGAAGCATTTTGCATCATCGCGTGCCTAATTTGCCCTCGAAAATTTGAAAAAACAAGACAGAAGTTACAACTAGCTGGAACCTCAGGTAAGAAAAAAATAACTAAATTCCTCCCAAAACATAATTTTCCATTCTGAAACTGTTAAGACTGCAAAGGGAAATAAACATAGACTTGACTCATGGCAAATATATGTAATATATATATTTAAAACTTAAAGTGCCAAACATAGTTGAGAGTGTCTTAAAAAAATTATACATACTTACCTGAAGACACCCATCCACATATAGCAGACAGCCAAACCAGTACTGAAACATATCAGCAGAGGTAATGGTAGAGGAGTATAATGTCAATCTGTAAAGGGAGGTGACAGATGAATCCCCACGACCGAATTTACAGAGAGCCTTAGAATAGATTTCCTATAGGTGAAAACATGGCATCATCAGACAATACTCTCTTCACATCCCTCAGACAAACACTGTACTTTGAGAGGAATTGGGCTTCAAAATGCTTAGAAGCGCCTTTCACAGAAGAAATCAAGCACAACTTGTTTCACCATCCTGCAATGATGGCACCAAGTTTGTAAAACTGAGGTATGAGTGAGGTGGGAGGTTTATGTATAGGCATTTTGAGGTTTGGGCAACTTTGCTCTCTCCTCATGGACTCTTGCCACTTACATGAAAGAAAAGTATATTAAAGAGATACCTAGGTAGGCATCAGCAGCGCTACATGACAGGAAATAGTGCTGCCATATAGTGCTCTTGTAAATGGATAACATTCTTGTAAAACAGCTGCCATATAGTGATCCAGAAATGGGCCGGCTCCTAAGCATATGTCCCTGTTTTTCAACAGAAGATTCCAAGTTAACAAATAAACATTGATAATAGAAGAAAATTAGAAAGTTGTTTAAAATCGCTGCTTTATCTGAATCATGAAAGAAAAGTTGAGTTTCCTGTCCCTTTAAATGGTTCAAAGACATAATAGTAAATAATGGTTCTGATTACGTGTACATATGTTATAATTAAAGGGATATTATAAACTAATTTTTTCTGTGCATAAATGTTTTGTATAAAACTTAACAGCTGTGTGTGTGAGTGGGGTGGGGGGGACTTTAACTCCTTAGTGACCACAGCACTTTTCCATTTGTTGACCGTCTGGGACCAAGGCTATTTTTGCATTTCTGCAGTGTTTATGTTTAGCTGAAATTTTCCTCTTACTCATTTACTGTACCCACACATATTATATACCGTTTTTCTCGCCTTTAAATGGAATTTCTAAAGATACCGTTATTTTCATCATATCTTATCATTTACTATACAAAAATATAAAATATGAGGAAAAATGGAAAAACACTTTTTCTAACTTTGACCCCCAAAATCTATTACACATCTACAACCACCAAAAAACACCCATGCTAAATAGTTTCTAAATTTTGTCCTGAGTTTAGAAATACCCAATGTTTACATGTTCTTTGCATTTTTTGCAAGTTATAGGGCAATAATTACAAGAAGCACTTTGCTATTTCCAAACCACTTTTTAAAAAAAATAGCGCTAGTAACATTGGAACACTGATATCCCTGAATATCCCTTGACATGTATTAGGGCTGGGCGATATGACCAAAAAAAAAAATTGCGATTTTTTTGAAAAAAAAAACCACGATTGCGATTTAATCGCAATTTTATTAAAAATGACTATAACACCTTCATTTAGCATTAAATAGTTTATTTAACGCTACAGAATCTTAATGTACATGTTTATCAATGTCCAATACACTATTTGAGCATAAAAATAAAAAATAAAAAATAGTTACAATAAAATTTGCTGCCTGTGATGTGATAAAATAGTAGCCACTAACCAGTTATTAGGTCTTATGACACACAAGTTCATACAACATTCATGTTTTATTGGACAGTCATTCTAAAAGTGTGGACACAGTGGTATGATTAACATATGAAGCAGTGTAAGCATGGAGAAACCTGAAAATTGATCTTTACAGCAGTATGACTTGTAAAGTTCTGTATATATAAATAAATATAAGTGCAATTAGCAGTAAAGTAAGTACAATGAATGCACACACTGCTGCATGTGTTATTCATTTTAGGAGTTACTGTCCAGGGAAACATGAAGGATGTTGCATTGACAAGGTCAATCCTGACATCCTGCAGCCTGTCATATACAATCACACACTAGTCACAGCTATTCTGTAGTAGTAGATCTATATAAAAGACCACTAAGAAGTAGAACACATCAACACAGTTATATACAGGAGGTAGTAGTACATAACAACAAGTTAACTCAAAACATACAAACAAAGCTAATTTAAATGAAATTAGCTGGCCAGTTCTTACCACATTGCCCATGTTTTCTTGGGCAGTCAGTCTACCTGTGGTAAGAGTAACATATGAAGCAGTGTGTGCAGCATGTAGAAAGAAACCTGAAAAGTGCTGACTGAGGACTATCCAGCTCCAGCTGCATGATTTGTGTTTCTAAGTAAAGATAGTACAATGCAGCACACTGCTGCATGTGTTAGTCATTTAGCTGAATGACTGTCCATGAAAACATGGGGAATGTGGCATTGACAAAGTCAATCCTGACATCCTGCAGCCTGTCATATTACATTAATTTTTACAGCTATAGCACAGAATACAGTAAGAAGTAGAACACCAGTTATAGTTAGAGTAACAACTACAATACATAATACAAACAACTGAACTCAACACACACACAGCTAATTGAAATGAAAATAGCTGTCCAGTTCTTACCACATTATCCTTTGTTTTCTTGGGCACTGGGCAGTCAGTCTAGCTGTGGTATGAGTAACATATGAAACAGTGTATGCATTGCATGCATGGAGAAACCTGAAAACTGCTAAGTGTGCAGCAGCATGATGTGGGTTCTGTTTCTAAATTCTAAGTACAGTAAAGCTATTACAATGCACACTGATGCATTTGTTAGTTATTTAGCTGAATGAGTGTCCACTGTCCAGGAAAACATGGGGGATGTAGCATTGACAAGGGCAATCCTTACATCCTACACTCCCTTTCATATTACATCACACAGCTATTCTGTAGTACATAACAGAACACTAATATAGTTAGAGTACATAATACACACACAAGTGAACTCAAGACACACAAAGCTAATTGAAATGAAATTAGCTGGCCAGCTGACTTTAAATCTGCACGACTTGCTGCTCAGACACAATGGCTATATCAGACATCACCTTGGCCTTGATGCTTGTAATTTTATCCACATTTATGTAGGTTGTCTTGAATCGTAGATCAAGGAATGATGCCATATCTAGCAGATCTTGAGTATCCTCATCTTTTTCATTTTCTATTCATAATATATATTCAAGAATTTTGGATTTCAGTGTCTTGGTAAGGTCAGAATCATCTTCCTCCAGAGCCAGTATCTTTGTGTTTAATAGATGCAGAACTGGTTTCACATATGATACAGACTTAGTTTTCTCCAGAAGTAATTGCGAGATAGCAGTTGGTATCTCTTGTCGAGTGTGTGTATAATTCTTTTGAAGCCTTCTTTACTAATCGTGTATGCAGGCACCATGTCTTTGCATATATAATATGCAATAGCGTTGGTTATTTATCTATGCCTTTCTGAGGTCTTCGAATATGGTGATGTCACTGTGTGTTTGCAATGCCTTTATGATTGATTGATTTCTGCTAAACTTTATATTCACAGCTTGTTTGTGTTGTCTTTTCTCTACCAGGGTTTTTTTTTACATACATCGTTCAAAGATTTACTTATGCCGCTGTTTAAGGTGCTGGAACAGGTTTGATGTGTTACTTCGTTTTGCTGCAACACTCGTTGCACAAGTTTTGCAGATTACTTGGTTATGTTTCTCATCCTCTTTTCTGAATCAAAAATATTCCCAAACAACTGATGTGGAATTTTTCTTTGGCACCAACAATTCTGTAGCAACATCAACATCATTTTCATCATCATCGTCGTTATTGTTGGACACGGACAGCTCTTCAGAACTCATCTTAAATTGTATGTACCACGCACAGAATACCAGCTGGCCCAAAAAATATGAGGAGAATCAGTAGATTATACTACCGCACACACTGTCAATATCAGTAGGGTCAGGTGTCACTGGCAAGTGGCAACCGTGGCACAAATAGACTAGACCACAGTCTTGCACTTGAATACAAAGACAGAGAACTATTGAATGGCCTTGATAATGCAGTTAGCCTAGCTCTGATGATGCTTGTATAGCTTCTTCAAGTTGCAGAGATGACGCAACGGAAGCAGTCTTAAAAAAGCTTCTTAAAGATTTTTGATTAGAATCACACAATTTATTTTGATAAATAATTAAAGAATAAAATATATGCTTCTGTTGCAATTAAGACAAGAGAGAGACCACATGCACTTGAAAGTCTTGAATATAAAGAGAGGACAACAATGTGCTATATGATGCAGTGACAGTCACCTTGATTGAAGAGAGAACACAGGCTAGCTGCACTTGAATATAAAGAAGACAACGATGGGCTTGATTAAGCTGTCACCTTGATTGAAGAGAGAACACAGGCTTTCTGCACTTTAAAGAAGAAAAAATAGGCTGATACTTAGTACTATGATGCAGGCACCTTGATTGAAGAGAAGTAGAGTACACTAGCTTTCTGCACTTGAATATAAAGACGACAACAATGGGCTCGCTTGATTAAGCAGTCACCTTGATTGAAGAGAGAACACAGGCTAGCTGCACTTGAATATAAAGAAGACAACGATGGGCTTGCTTAGCTTAATGATGATGCAGTCACCTTGATTGAGTAGAGACAAGAGACCACAGGCTTATACACTTGATTGAAATTATTTAAATATAAACTTTAAAGACGACAACAATGGGGTTGCTAATATCCATCTTTATTTAGACTGAGGCAACACTGGCTTTCACTGGAGGAGACTGACCTTGCAGTTGTAGAATACACTGGCTCTGGAGTACTGACCTTGCTGTTGTAGAAAACACTGGCTTTGGATGACTGTCCTTTCTGTTGTAGAAGACACTGGCTGAATGGCTGACCTAGCTGTTGTAGAAGACAGAGGCTTTCATAGTTGCAGTGCACCTGCAGGATGACTTTGCTGTTGTAGAAGAAGAAACAGGCTGCACTAGGATGTGGATGACCTTGCTGTCGTAGAAGAAGAAACAGGCTGCAGGATGTGTGGATGACCTTGCGGTTGTAGAAGAAGAAACAGGCTGCAGGATGTGTGGATGACCTTGCTGTTGTAGAAGAAGAAACAGGCTGCAGGATGTGTGGATGACCTTGCTGTTGTAGAAGAAGAAACAGGCTGCACTAGGATGTGTGGATGACCTTGCTGTTGTAGAAGAAGAAACAGGCTGCAGGATGTGTGGATGACCTTGCTGTTGTAGAAGAAGAAACAGGCTGCACTAGGATGTGTGGATGACCTTGCTGTTGTAGAAGAAGAAACAAGCTGTAGGATGTCGTTGCTGTTGTAGAAGAAGAAACAGGATGCAATCTGGAACCACAGCTGTTGGCTGACTTTGGTGAACTTGAGTAGATGACACACAGGCACTGTCAGGCAGTATTTTCTGCTGGTTGAACAATGAACATAAAATATTTTTAGAATAAGGTGGTGGTGGGAGGGAGACAAGTTCTACTTTTTGGAAAGCCAAAATAAATTAATGAAAATTTTATAAAAAAAAAGTGTTTTACTTTGATGATGTCCCTCCCAGTCCATTACTGTTTCTGACTGTGTTGTGTTTGTTCACAGTCAGAAACCACACAGTCAGAAACAGTAATGGCCTGGGAGGGACATAAAAGTAAAAAAAAACACTTTTCTTCTACATTTAATTAATTTGTTTTGTGTTCAAGAGCAATAGAGCATAGCATGGCATGCAAGTAACATTTAATATTAAATTGACTTATATTTTATTAGGTTAGCTATTTTTTTTTTCTTAAACACAATTGGTTAGGCATACTTAGGGCTGCTATTTTGTGGCTGCACATGGACAGTTAATAGGGCATTGCAGACTTGACACAATGAATGCATTGCTTGCACATTTAAGCATCATGCTAATTTTGATATTTTTGCTCACCAAAATGCATTAACACCATTAATGATTTTTTATTGCTGCAGTACTAGCCTAGCAAGCATCAATCATAAAAAAACAATCTGACTTGCATTAATTGCAGAGGCTGAGCTACAATAAAAAAATTATTAGAATTTTATTTAAATAAAAAAAAAAACTGCAAAAATGGCAGTTTCGCGGGCATTCTCAGGTCCGCCCACGGCCGCACACTGGTCCGCCTCTCATCCTCCCTCTCCGCCTCCGTTTTCATGAAGATTAAAGAATTATTTTTTTTCAAGAAAATCGCGTACTCTCGCGGTTTTTAAACCGCGGCGATTAATCGCAGTTTAAAACAGCATGTGCGGTTAATTGTGCAGCCATAACATGTATATATTTTTTTTTAGAAGACTAATTCTAGGCCCATTTTGGTATATTTCATGCCACCATTTCACCGCCAAATGCGATCAAATAATTTTTTTTTCACTTTTTCACAAACTTTAGGTTTCTCACTGAAATTATTTGCAAACAGCTTGTGCAATTATGGCACAAAATGTTGTAAATGCTTCTCTGGGATCCCCTTTGTTCAGAAATTGCAGACATTAATGGCTTTGGCGTTGCTTTTTGGTAATTAGAAGGCCGCTAAATACCGCTGCACACCACACGTTTATTATGCCCAGCAGTTAAGGTGTTAATTAGGGAGCATGTGGGGAGCTTGTAGGGTTAATTTTAGATTTAGTGTAGTGTAGTAGACAACCCCAAGTATTGATCTAGGCCCATTTTGGTAGATTTCATGCCACCATTTCACCGCCAAATGCAATCAAATAAAAAAATTGAAATTTTTTTCACAATTTTAGGTTTTTAGAAGGTAATTAGAAGGCCTCTAAATGCCACTGCGCACCACACATGTATTATGCCCAGCAGTGAAGGGGTTAATTAGGGAGCTTGTAGGGTTAATTTTAGATTTAGTGTAGTATAGTAGACAACCCCAAGTATTGATCTAGGCCCATTTGGGTATATTTCATGCCACCATATCACCGCCAAATGCGATGAAATAAAACAAATTAAGCACTTTTTCACAAATTTTAGGTTTCTCACTGAAATTCTTTACAAACAGCTTGTGCAATTATGGCACAAATGGTTGTAAATGCTTCTCTGGGATCCCCTTTGTTCAGAAATAGCAGACATATATGTCTTTGGTGTTGCTTTTTGGTGTTGCTACACGTGAATTATACCCAGCAGTGAAGGGAGCTTGCAGGGTTAATTTTAGCTTTAGTGTAGAGATCAGCCTCCCACCTGACATATCCCACCCCCTAATCCCTCCCAAACAGCTCTCTTCCCTCCTCCACCCCACAATTGTCCCCGCCATCTTAAGTTCTGGGGGCGCGATCCGATATAGATCATAGTTTGCGGCGCAAGCGAGGGAACTCCCGCCGCCCGTAGTTTCAGCTTGCAACTCGAGCTATCCAATATACCCCGCCGTCAGATGCTAAAGTGCCGTAAGTCGGATAAACCAGCGATGTCCAGAAATCTGCGTAAGTACAAATTTCTGAAGTCGCCAGTGATATTTAGTTTAGTTTATTTAATTGTATTTTAGTCTAGATATTTGTAGTTTATTTAATTTATTGATAGTGTAGGTGTATTTGTAACTTAGGTTAGGATTTATTTTACAGGTAAATTGGTAATTATTTTAACTAGGTAGCTATTAAATAGTTATTAACTATTTAATAGCTAGCCTATTGTACCTAGTTAAAATAATTACCAAGTTACCTGTAAAATAAATATAAACCCTAAAATAGCTACAATGTAATTAACCTACCCATCCTCCCCCTCCTAGATTCCTTCCCTAGCACTTTTTATCCCACCCTCCCTCTCCCTCCTTTCCATTGATTGCAACTATCTTCACTCAATTGACCAGTAACTGCGACGCGCGTGCACGCCCCCCCTGCCGCTACCGCATCACTTGAGGTCCGGATCCATAACAGGGCAGACAGAAGTTTACATTGAGGGGCCTCCCAACCATCTCCCTAATGCAGCTCCCACCCACCAATGATCGGCCCCATTGATGGCTGATGCAGAGAGGGCTCTCTCTGCATTGGTGGGGTAAAAAGGATATTGCAGTGATGCCTGGATATCAAGGTATCACTGCAATTCCCTGGAAGCAGCTGGAAGTGATCAGGAACGCTTCCAGAGCTTCAAACCCCAGAGGACGTGCCAGGAACATCCTTGGTCGTTAAGGGTGTTTTTTGTAGGACATTCCTGGCACGTCCTCGGTTGTTAAGGGGTTAAAAAGTTTTTTAAAAATAAAAGAACATGCCGGTAAAGTTGACTGTGTCTGTTGCCTGACACATGGGGGATGAACAAATGATTTATGTTGTGGTCTTATCAGACTTGTCTCATAAAACATTGCACTGCCGAGATTCAGCTGCAGTCTGCAGGAGGTCAGGTTAGAGTGAGAAGTAAAGAGTACAGGGTCGGTCTGTGTATGGACAAGGTAGGATAATGTGGTGCTGATCATCTGCTATGTGATTGTGACACCAGTCACTGTGAGCCTTTTATAGTAAAAATATTTGTTAAAGTAAAAAACACACCATACAGGTGTATAAATGTCACTGAAATAATAAATTACCCCCCCACTCTTCATGTTAAAACAGCCTAATTCAAAGAGTCAGCAAATATTAGGATTGCTTATCTCAACAAAACACTGGTTCCTTTTACAACTTTAAACAAGATTAGTTCTCGTGTTTAATTTTGTAGAAATAAACGTATTACTGTTATAGCATGGGCACAGAAAGTATTATTTGCCAGTAAATCAAAGATACAAAAAGAACAGAAAAAATGAAATATGCAGTTTTGTTAGTGCTCTGTTTCAGTTCTTTACTTTAATATTATTGGGGTCCTCAGCATAATGATTTTAGTACAAACAAATCTGAAAGTTTTTATGAAATGAGTAAGTAGTTTGTGTAAATGAGTTCAGTCATTCAGTAATTTCTGTTTAAGGTATAATATTATATTTTTAAAGCCATGTGTAGTGTTATAAGTGTATAGAGCAGCTTATTCACTGGGTAAAGTGAGCATTGCTTTCTAGTCAATTGATGCACTAGACCAGGGGTCTCAAAGTACCGGTGGCGAAACGATTACAATACGGCCCCCCAATGATACACTGGAATACAGCTGTTTATAAAAAAATATATATATTTTTTTGTCAAGTGAGTATGGTGACATAATTTGGTGGTGGTGGGGGGTTGGCGCTGCAAGTAGGCAGAGGATTGCGACATCACCTGGGGGTGGGTAGGGGCGGAGCTGCAATCCTAGATAAGCCCCTGACTGTGCAGTGAGATAGAATTGGTGCTATAGCAGCAGGGTGTGGCAGTAGAGGAGCAAGTGAGCAGTAGAAGAACGGTTTGTTTCTTTGGCCTGGGGGTGTAGTGTCACTGTAAGTTGGACTGTGTGACGATCTGAGCATAAGGAGACAGTAGCAGAAAAGGTTGATCAAGGTATGTGCTGCCTTGATCTTTTACTTATAGATTTTTTTTGTGTGTATAAAATATGTGTCTGTAGTGTAGCTTGCTTTTATTATTAAAAAAATAACAGTGCACTTTCCACTAACAAAATGGCTGCACACTGAACAGCTAAGATTCTGGACTGATAATGTTCTTACCCTGCCTAGTAAACTGATATTTTCTTACCCCTGTTTGCGTATAAAAATTTTTTTTAAAAAAAAAGATATAGTCACGGATATTACTAACCCACTCAATGTTAAAAATAGGGTTAATTTAAAAACTGAAATGTCCAGCTGTCAGGGTGCCAGGAATCAGACTGAGACGAGAAGTGCAAAAATAATCACACCTTTATTAATAGCAAAAAATAATAAAAAGTCCACAAGTCAAATAACAAGCCAGGAGTCAAAACCAGAGCTGGTAGTTAGACGAGCTCAGTCAGGAGCCAAAGCGAATAGTCAGACGAGCAGGAACAAGGAAAACAGCAGAGTCAGGAGCAAGCCAGGGATCAGGAACCAGGAATGACGTCAGGCAGCCAGGTAATACACAGGAACTCTCACAAACAGGTCTGAGACAACGCAAAGGCAAAGCATACTGAATAGAGGACCTTTAAATAATAAGTGATGACATCACAATTCTGAGACTGCATCCTGTCTCACATGGATGATGCACACAAGTCTGGCCATAAAAGGAAGTGCAGGAAATGAGCAGCATCCCCCACAATGCACCATAATCAGGAAGAGAAGTGAGTAAAATGGCTGCCAGCAGCACATGGCAAAAAAACAGGGAAAAAACCCTGACAGTACCCTCCCCTCAAAGACCCCTCCCCCGCGGGAGGACAAAAGGCTTATTGGGGAAACGGGCATGGAAGGCATGGAGGAGGGCGGGAGCATGAACATCAGAGGAGGGAACCCAAGAACGCTCCTCCGGACCGTAGCCCCTCCAGTGAACCAAATACTGTACACGGCCCCTGGACATACGAGAGTCAATAATGCTGCTGACCTCATACTCCGTATGGTTGTCAACAAAGATAGGACGGGGAAGAGGCAACACAGTGGTAAACCGATTACAAACCAATGGTTTCAAAAGGGAGACATGAAAAACATTGGAGATGCGCATAGCAGGAGGAAGGTCAAGAGCGTAGGCCACAGGATTAACCCGTCTGAGTATTTGAAAAGGACCAACATAACGGGGAGCCAATTTATTGGAAGGCACACGAAGGTTCAAGTTGCGGGAGGACAACCAAACTCTCTCACCAACCTGGTAGTAAGGCGCGGGCAGATGCCTACGATCAGTCTGGAACTTTTGGCGCTGCATAGAACGATGAAGGCAATCCTGAATTTGCACCCACGTGGAACGGAGTTGCCGGAGATGCTCCTCCAAAGCCGGAATACCCTGAGACATGAATGAATCGGGCAACAAGGATGGTTGAAACCCATAATTCGCCATGAACGGGGATAACTTGGAGGAAGCATTAATAGCACTATTACGAGCAACAGTTCAGACCAATTATTGTGGTGATCTGAGACATAGCAATGGAGGAACTGTTCCAGAGCTTGATTAGACCGTGCCGCAGCCCCATTGGATTGAGGGTGACATGCCGAGGAGAAGGAAAACTGGATCCCCATTTGAGCACAAAAGGAACGCCAAAATCTGGAGACAAAACTAGCTACCCCGGTGCGACACTATCTCCTTAGGTAACCCATGTAAACGGAAGACCTCCCAGGCAAAAATTGAAGCAAGCACCTGAACGGTAGGCAGCTTCATCAAGGGGATGCAATGTGACATTTTAGAAAAACGGTCAACCACCATTGGAAACAGGGAGCTCGACAATGAAGTCCATGGAAAGATGTGTCCAAGGACGTTCACCATTAGCAATAGGTTGAAGAAGACCAACAGGACGACGTAGAGGAGTCTTATTCTGTGCACAAACTGAGCAGTAAGCAACATACGCAGCAACATCAGAACGAAGACCTGGCCACCAGAATTATCGAGTGACAGACCAAATCATTTGGTTCTTGCCTGGGTGACCTGCGGCTTTGGGATAGTGGTAAGTGTGCAAAAGTTTAGTTTGAAGATTCTCAGGAACAAAACACTTACCACTAGGTTTCTCAGGAGGTGCATTGGTTTGTGCAGCCAGGATCTCCTCCCCCAAGGGAGAAGTAAAATTAGTACGTATGGTAGCCAAAATATGGTCAGGAGGTATAACGGGAGTAGGTACAGACTCCTCCAGGGACAAAGGCAAAAATTGTCGAAAGAGGGCATCAGCCCTAACATTCTTACTACCAGGCAGGTAGGAGACCACATAATTAAACAAAGACAAAAAAAGCGCCCATCTGGCCTGTCGGGGGCGAAGTTTTGCTTCAGATATAGAAGTTAAATTCTTGTGGTCAGTAAGAATGAGCACTGGCACGCTAGTACCCTTGAGAAGATGCCTCCATTCCTTGAGTGCCAAAATTATGGCCAGTAATTCCCTGTTGCCAATTTCATAATTGCACTCCGCTGGAGAAAATTTCTTAGAGAAGAAACCACACGGATGCAAGGAACCGTCAGACGTAGGATGTTGAGACAAGAGGCCACCTACTCCAGTCTCAGACGCATCGACCTCAAGAACGAAAGGCAGGACAGGGTTAGGATGAGCCAGAACTGGAGCGGGAGCAAAGGCAGTCTTAAGACTATCAAAGGCCTTAATGGCAGTAGGTGACCAATGGAGTGGATCATTCTCTTTACGGGTCATGTCTGTGATAGGTTTGACCAAGGACCAAGGAAGAAAAGTTTTTAATAAACTTTCTATAATAATTGGCAAACCCCAAAAAACGTTGAATAGACCGAAGACCAACTGGGCGAAGCCACTGCAGAACTGCAGATAACTTGTCAGGATCCATGGAGAACCCTGCAACGGAGATAACATAACCTAGGAAGGTTACTTGAGTCTGATGGAACTCACATTTCTCGAGTTTACAAAACAGGCCATTCTCACGTAGTCTCTGAAGAACCCGTGTAACATCAGAACGATGAGCCTCAAGTGTGGGTGAGTGTATGAGGATGTCGTCTAAGTACACCATAACATACTGTTGCAACATATCTCGTAGGAAATCATTAACAAATTCCTGAAAAACAGCAGGAGCATTACATAGGCCAAAGGGCATTACAAGATACTCATAATGCCCGCTCCTGGTGTTAAATGCTGTTTTCCATTCGTGGCCCTCCTTAATCCTAACGAGATTGTACGCTCCTCTCAAATCAAGTTTAGTAAAGACCGTAGCTCCCTTGAGGCGGTCAAAGAGTTCCGTAATGAGCGGAATAGGGTAAGCATTCTTTTTTTTTTTTTTTTTAAATATATTTTTATTAAGTTTTACAAATAAATACAAACAAACAATTTGTCCACATCCAAAATCTGAAGAAAGAAAGGGAAAGGAGAACAGGAGAGCAAGAACATATATAAAATATTCAGGTTAATATAGTGCATCGTATACATTACCATTTAAAAACCAAGCGAGAAAGAAAAAAAAAAAAAAAAAAAAAAAAAAAAAGGAAAATATAATCATCTTGAGTCCTAGTGAGAAACAGTGCATATTGTGCTTATAAAAACTAAAAACAAAGAAGACCCTGTTTCCATAAATACATATGTCTGTATGTTACAATATGAATAAACATTTGAGGTTAAAGAGATTACCTTCCTTCTTAGGCTAAGGGTAATACAAAACAGTGAATATACACAAGTCCGTATACTGTTAGATACAATCAAAATGAACCAAATCAGTGAATTAATAATATCTGTGACAAAAAAAAGAAAAAGAGAATAAAAAAGAAATCTCTTACTACTATCTATTAATGTAAACATCCAAATTTGGTTAAAAATCATATAGTGTAGTCAGGTGGCACTGAGTAAAGTCCCTATACTTTCATCGACTCAATTCTTTTCTCGCCAACATTCCCCACATTATGTGTGCACTACCCACTGTAGAATATGACCTGGTTACCTCATTTCATGTACATAGCCAGGTAGCCAATGTGACCGAACCATCCAAAACATAAAACAGTAGAAACACAAAAACACACAAACAAAACAAACCAAGGAAGAAAGAGAAAAAAAAAAAAAAAAAAAAAAACCCCTCCTCTCGTCTCCCCAACCCCACCCCCCCCCACACACACTCACTCCCCGTCTATTGCCCATTCGCCAGGGAAGTGGCCTGCCAAAATGTTTATCTGTAGATATTCCGAGTTAATGATTGGTTTGATTAATTTTTTTTGATGCGTGAGGGGCAAAGATCTTACAAAAATCTCCCATTTCTTAAGAAATACTGCTAAGTGTATATCCTGTGGGTAGGGTATGTTGGTCTGTTCTATTATGAACTGATCAGTCAATGCCCTTTTAAATTGTACCATCGTAGGTAGAGCAGATGCTTTCCATGCCTTAAAAATAAGGTTCCGCGCAGTCAGGATAATGGTATTTATCAGGTTATAATTCTTAATTGTATGCTGATATTTTACCAAGAAAAAGATCTCAATAGGAGATATCTTATAGTCCATCTTAAGAACAGCCATCATCCAATATACGATTTTCCCCCAGTATTGACGTGCCTTTGGGCAACTCCATAAACAATGAAATAGATCAGCGTCTGTAGTTGAGCATCTAGGGCATAGAGCCTTTGTTTTATACCATTTGGCTAAGACAGCAGGCGTAAGATACCTCTGAAGCCCGACTTTTATCTGTGACTCCCTCCAAGATGTCGGAACCCAAGACTGTTGTGCTATTTTAAAACTCTCTATGATAGTCTGCTCATCTATATCCGGAAATAAATTTGCCCATTTAACAACCATCTCGTCTATTTGTGCTTTGGATGGTTTCTGATTTACTAGTAGATATAAAGGGGAGATTGCGTAAATTCCTGCCGCGTACATTGTAATCCTAGTCTGCAGCTCACCCAAAGACCAGTCATTCCCGTATTTCGTGAGCATCTCTTGAAGAAAGTGTCTAACTTGCAGGTAGGCGTAGAAATCACGTGTCCCTATATCAAACCGAGATACAATTTCTTGAAATAATACGGTATGTCCTCCCGCGTCTCGCAACTGACATAAATTTTGGAGACCTTTGGATTCCCAAACTGAGAATAACCGATTCGAGAGGCCAGGACTGAATTCTGGGTTGCCCACTATAGGTAGATATTGTGAAACATACGGCGAATTCCCCGTTTCTATACATAAACTTTGCCATGCGATGATGACATTCTTCAGAGTATTCAAATAGAATACATTGGATGGAATGGAGGTAAGTGGGCAATGCAAGAGAGCTTTCAAATTGAATGGCGCCACAATCTGTGATTCCCAGGTGAGAGATGTAATTTGCTCCTTCCCAGTAAGCCAATCAAGTGCAAATCTAGCTATTATGACCTGATTATATGACTGAATGTTGGGGAGTGCCAAGCCTGCTGATGTCTTGGAATTCATAAGCCTATGAGCGGCAATCCGTGGTCTTTTGCCATTCCATAAGAATTTGGAACAGGCCTTATTATAGATAGTGATATCTTTCTTGTGTAGAAACCATGGGATATTCTGCATAATGTAGAGGAGCTTTGGGAAGATGACTGCTTTAATCAAAGTCACCCGAGCCGTTAATGAAATAGGTAGCCTGGTCCATTCCTCCAGTTTACTCTTGCAAGAGTCCATTACTGTTCTGAAGTTTAATCCATACCAATCCTCCGGGTTTCTAGATAATCGTAAGCCCAGGTATGTAATTTGAAGGACCTCCCTATAGGGGTGGTTCACCTGCTGTGCCGGATTTTTATCTATCCACATGAGTTCAGATTTAGATGTATTAATCTTGAACCCTGAAATCTCTCCGAACTCGTGAGTAATACTCTGTAGGATAGGTAATGACACTTCAAGATTAGATAGGAATAGAAGAAGATCATCCGCATAGAGAAGAAGAATCAGCTTCTCACCCGCTAATGAGATCCCCTCAAGTTCATGCCGTAATTGAATGGCCAGGGGTTCTATACTAAGATTGAACAAGAAGGGAGATAGTGGGCAGCCCTGTCTAGTCCCTCTGAACAGATTAAAACGATGAGTAGAAATGTTGTTGATAATTACAGCGGAGGAAGGATTACTATAAATTAAACGAATATAGTTGTGGAAAGGACCCGAGAACCCGAATTCGTCTAGCGTGGTGAACAAATGATCCCAACTGACCCTATCGAAAGCCTTTTCTGCGTCAACTGTCAAAATAGCCTTATTTATGTTGCCATGAGATTCCTTAGTTTTATATATGTTCCAAAAAGATTCAATCAAAATTAGCAATTTCCTTATATTCTTTGTCGGCTTACGTCCATGCATGAAACCAGATTGGTTCTCGTGAATTAGGTCGCCCATGTACGGTTTTAACCGTAAGGCCAAGATAGATGCGAGCAGCTTATAGTCGGTATTTAAAACCGAGATAGGCCTGAAAGAACTTGGTAGTTCAGGGTTTTTCCCCTTTTTTAGGATCAGCGAGATATTTGCAGACGAAAAGGATGCAGAACAGCTCGTGTTCTCAGAAAAATAGAAATTAAACAGCTTGACTAGAATAGGTAGCACCTGGGGTTGAAGGATCTTGTAATATTCTATAGGGAGAGCATCTGGACCAGCTGCTTTATTGAGTTTCGCGTTTTTAATTGCCCAAATTATTTCTTCTTCCGTAATAGGGGCGTTGATAGCCGTTCTGGCTTCTATAGATATGCGAGGAACTTTAATCTTTCCCCAGAATGACTCTTTCTTATGTAGTTCAGTAGGCTCTTGGGTATATAAATCCTGGAAAAAATAAAAAAAAACTTTTTCTATGTCGGAATGGTTTGTGAATCTAGAGGTTCCTTGTTTGATAGAGGTAATTGTGTATCTAGGTGAAGATTTAACTAGCCTTGCTAAAAACTTCGCTGATCTGCCCATAAACCCTCCATATCTTGCTTTCATTTTAAGTTCTTCCTGGGCACTGATCTTTTTCAAGAATGAATCACGGAGCGTCTTTGCTGTGACATAAGCGTCCCAGCTCTCTCTCGTTCGTCTAATCAGATACGCTCTATATGTATTCTTAACACGGTTGGCTAATTGCCTGGCCCCTGAACTGCTGTTTTTTGACAAGTGAAATGTATACGACTTAATCTCTCCTCGCATAACGGCTTTAGAAGCCTCCCAAAACGTCTCGATTTTGTTCAAATAATTATGATTATTATTGAGATATTCTGCCCACTTCAATCGAAGGTAGTTCTGAAATTTGATATTATTGCTCAGATATCTAGGAAAGAAGATATAATTCTTGCCAGGCCGCCTACTAACGGCACTAAGTCCCAATACAATCACCGCGTGGTCAGAAATAGTTATGTCTTCAATTCTGGTGGTCCAGTTCTGAGCTAACATGGTTTCTGAAACCAGGAAATAGTCGAGACGGGAGAAAGACCGTTGAGCATGCGAAATACACGTATAAGCGCGAACATCAGGGTTCTGAACTCGCCATAAATCAACCACCCCCAGGTGGGAACATACTCTCTGAAAGATCCTCAATTTTCTGCCTCTACTGTTTCGCATCCTATTGTTAGAGTTATCCAAGATGGGGTCTGCTAATAGGTTAAGATCGCCTGCAATGATTAAGTTTGATCCTATGTAACTATGTAATTTTACAAGTAGAGCAGACCAGAAATTATTGTCAACTTGATTAGGGCCATATATGTTACAGAGTGTATATCTAATGCCTTTAATTTCCAACTCCAATATTAAAAATCTCCCTTCAGCATCGAGTTCAATCTTACTTATCCTATATTCTAGCTTACGGTTCAGCAATATTGCCACCCCCCTCTTTCTAGAAGTAAATGGAGCCGCCACGACTTCCCCCACCCACTTAGATTTGAGTTTGGGTATTTCACTAGCGTTAAGATGTAATTCTTGTAAAAGGACTATGTCAGGGTTGAATTTGCCCAAGTATTTTATCACAGCTTTCCTTTTAATAGGTGAATTAATGCCCCCTATATTCCAGGATAAAAGATTAAGATTATACATCCTCAGAACTAATCATCATACTGATCCAGTATATGGCCAGCAGTCAAAGATCTCGCTGTATTTTGCCCTGGGGGTGCAGCAAAGACCCATCTCCACTATGCGCCATAACAGGGAGTCGAGAGGGAGAGGGAAGGCACAGGGGGGCGAAAGGAGGAGAGAGGAGAGCGAGCGAGAGAGGAGAGAGAAAAAAAAAAAAAAAAAAAAAAAAAAAAAACACATTTCTACAGGGGCTTCTAAGTCCTGGAATAAAGACTCCTTCAAACAAAGCCCTCTAACTATATATAGGGCTATTGCATCAATGATATCAGTCCTTTCACTTATCGTACCTGTCTTTCCAAAAGAAAGCTGTGAGGCTCGCCTATACAAGTGCAGACGTCTGAAGAGAAACAACGATAAGCCGAGATACTTCAATAGGAGAGACGCCGATACCACTCACCTGGTTGAGACTACTGGATATCTAGGCGACAGTCCCCTCCATTCTCTGGCGTGTCTGCCCCGATTGCAGCTGGGCTCAAATTGTGCGGGTTTGCTTGGAAAGCCCTGCAGTGCAAACAGCGGAGTCCCTCTCCCGGGCTGAGAGTGGACTGAAATTAGCGGTGAGTCGTACGCAGGAGATCTGCGCCCCCTGGTCGGGCAGACAGCCAATAGGTGATCCCGCCTCCCCCCAGCGTGAGACGCTGGGGGTGTCATCGTCCACCGGCTCTGCTGCTGTTTGGTCCGGCTCTTTTCTTTTTTGGCCCGCGTACAAGCCGGGAGATAGTGGCTTGTGAGACCGACTAGATTACTGCTCTCCTTGAAGCGTGCGGACGGCTCTGCTGTACTCCTGCCACCTTATCCTGACTACATTTCCAGGTTCTCCCGCAGCAGTAAATCACAAGTGGAGACGATCGAAGTGGCAAGGCACCTGTCGAGAGGGTAGTCACGGACACTGAGGTATCGTATCCAGGCCGGAGTATGGGTATACCGCAGGGGTACAAAGTACTTTGACTTTGCTTATTACAGACGCACAGACTGCCTAAGTGTTTCTGGTAGCGGTAACACATAACGCATTGGTCCCCTTGTGAGGCTTATTGAGAGATCTATCAGCTTATGTGGACTATAAGGTGTATTTGAGGACTGAATACGGGGCAGTCATCACCTTCAGAGATGGTCATAAACTATGTGGGGTATACTGTATTAATATAAAAACCCTCTTCCTTTTCAGGTTGTGCTACAGAGATACGCTATATATGAAAGTGAGAGATGTTAGACGCCTTAACAAAGTAACTTAGATGGGGCACTAGGCGATACCCCTGATGGTCAAGATAAAATATTAGCTCTGTTTGATAAATGTATGCTGTGATTTGACAGTGTTGAACCATAGGATTTGTATCTCTATCTCTGTCAATTAAGCTTATAGTTATTTAGCATTGTAGGGGTGCACTTATAAGCTATCCTGGGTAGGTTTCTTTCTCTCTCCCTTTTTGCAGTATTGCTTTAAGTTAAGAAACCACCTATATACAGCTATGGCTATTTCCTTTTTCATCTGTATATTCCAAAGTATAGAGTTTTTGGCCTGAATTTGTCACATGTTGGAAAGAGTGTTGAAGTAAGGAATAACCCTTCTACATTTCAGAGGAAGGTATAAGCTCAGGAATGTTACAGTTAGTTAATGTAAAATACTCTCTATGATGAATCTTAAGATACTAGGCTGTGACTGCTATAGAAAACAGGAAATATTATTAATGAGTGTCTCCTCAAAATAATAGCACTGTCCTAGCAGAGTCTGAAATCCAATGGTCGTAATAGTTATTTACCATTGTATACGCATATGCACAAGATAGAGTGGTTAATTGTTTTTTTTTTTCTTTACCTGCATCTTATTATCTATATCTATCTATATAAAAATATTGTGCTTTCAGCATTAACCTCACGTTATAATAGGCACTAGAAAGGATTTTGAAGTAAGCAATAATTGTTTTTTTTTTTCTCTTTTTTTCTTCCCGGGGGTAAAAACACTATTATTTACTCTATCACAAATTGTTGTAATATAACAAGATAAGTTAGCACCCTCTTTTTCCTGTCTTTAATGACTCTTCCTGTATAATATAGGAGGTTTTTACACAAATTATACTATTTGGAGCTAGCTTAGTAGGGTACTAGTGGGAGAATTGTTTTGTTTTTCTTGGTATACTATTTTTAAGTCACACAAGTAATAACGGTCACAATACTTACAAGTATAAGTTTGGTCCTGTTCATAGATAAATATATGCAGTTAAAGTGCTCTCCCTCCAATATCCTTTATTTTTAGGCTGAGAAGCATTTATATCTGATACACACAATATAGGGCAGATACCTAGTTGAACTCACGGTGCCTTATCTATATCTCCAAGGCTCCTACAGGTGTATCTGTGACGAATTAATACCTTTAAATACTAGACAGTGGTCCATATTGTAGCAAATTAAGTTTAGAAGTATATATTAGAGTGTTCATACATACTCAAGCTGTATGGGGTATCACCTACTGTGTGGCTCTAGGGTGGAATCTGGGTTCTCATTTTGACATTTATTTACTAGGGCAGGTGTCCCTATACAAGCTACATTAGGTATTGTTTATTGTGCTGTTTCATATTTTGAAACTGATTATCTATGTTGTCATCTATTTGCCTTGTTTAGCTGTTTTTCTAAATTAAGAGGACTTGAAGTTAGGGATAATCCCCTCACCTGTTAGAGTAAATTATAACGTAGAGATTTGTGGATTATAAGGGACATTCGAACAAAAATGTTGTAGCATATTTTGGAGAATAAATTTCTTAACTCATATGGAAAGCTAGCATTCAAGGAAGGGCTACATATTCAGTTTTATTTAGAGTTTGTCTACTAAGGTATTATAGGTTTTGGATTTGCATACTTCTGCGCTAAATCTTCTAGACAATAGACACTTACTAGCTGAGTTTTGTTCATGGATAAATATATGCAGCAAAGGAACTCCCCCTCCAATATGCCCCCCAAATCCCGAGAAAAGAAGGGGAGCAGCAGGAACTTGGATTCGAGCGCTGTATCCCCTTTGGAAAAAAGCGTCTCTATCCCCTCCCCTAATAATTTGGCTGAATTTGCAGCGGAAGTAGCTAAAATTTTGACACCTCAATTTGATATGATCAAACAGGAGATCAGAAACGAGATTTCAAACCTCACCTTGGAGGTTAGGCAGTTTTCATCCAGACTAGATGAAATTGAGAATCGGATCTCAGATCTGGAAGACAGATTTAATGTTATTGATCCAATATTGGACTCTCATAGCAAATCTATCACTGCGCTGCAAGCCAAAGTCGAAGATCTCGAGGATCGTTCGAGGCGCAATAACCTCAAAGTGATTGGTCTGCCTGAGTCTCCTGAGTTCCAAGATCTAATGAATTTCGCCACTATCACATTACCACAGGCCTTACAGATCCCGGCTCCTGCTGCTCCCTTTCTGATTGAAAGGGTACATAGGATAGGCCAAAGACGTGAACAGACTGAAGCCTCGAGACCCAGACCAGTAATCTTTAAATTTGTCAACTTTCAGGACAAAGTAACATATCTTAAACATTACAGGAAATGCGGTTCTCTCTCTCTAGGCCCACATAAATTACTATTGTTCCAGGACTTCTCTACAGAAACATTAACTAAGAGAAGGGATATGTCCTTCTTTTATGCGAGGTTACAGAGAGAGAACTACAATATTAGACTAATGTACCCAGCAAAGTTGATAGTGCAGAAAGATGGCAGTACATATACACTTAATACTGTTATGGAGGCTGAGACCTTTTGCAGGGAGGCAGGGGTCCCATGATCTGGTCCCTATCCCAATGGGAGGGGTTTTTTTCTTTTTCTTTCCTTCTTTTTTCTTGATCACAGAATCTGAATATTTTACCACTTAGAGCTATTGATATGAGTAATAGGGTCTGTGAATTTGAGAATACGACAGTTTTAGAAATGGTGTTTTTATGTTTGTTTCAGAGTCTGTCTGGGTTGTGGGTAAGCATTCTTAATGGTAAGACGATTAAGACCCCTACATTCGATGCATGGTCTTAACTTGCCACCCTTTTTCTTCACAAAGAAGAAGCCAGCCCCTGCAGGAGAGCAGGATTTGCGGATGATACCCCACGACAGAGCATCGGCAACATACTCCTCCATAGCACAATTCTCTGCAACAGACAGAGGGTACACTTGGCCCCGAGGAGGAATGGCTCCGGGTTGCAGGTCTATGGCACAATCGTAAGACCAGTGAGGAGGCATTGTACCGGCACGCACCTTGTCAAAAACGTCTAGGAACTCTCGGTACTCCTCTGGCAATTGAGATACCGAAGAAGTGCACAAGACTTTAACTGGTTTCCGAAGACAAGTGGAAATACATTGCGGGGACCACGACAAAATTTCGGACCTGCGCCAGTCGAGACTGGGATTGTGCTTTTGGAGCCAGGGATAACCCAGAACAACAGGAAAATGCGGAGAGTTCGCCTGGAACTGGAGGGTTTCAAAATGGAGAACCCCAACAGCCATGGACAATGGAGCAGTTTCGTGAGTAACGAGTGCGGGCTGAAGGGGCCTGCTGTCAATGGCCTCAATAGCAAGCGGAACGGACCAAGGCAAAACAGGAATGGAGTGCTTTGATACAAAAGCACTGTCAATTAAATAGCCCGCAGCACCGGAGTCAACAAGAGCCTGAGTTACTATGGAGGAGTCCACCCAGGAAAGGACAACCATGACCAAAGGTTTCTCCTTAAACGGTTCCGGGGACGAGGATAAACCACCCAAGGTCTGCCCTCCACAGGACCTTAGGTGTGAGCGTTTCCCGGCCGTGTAGGACAAGACTTCAAAAGGTGGCCCTGTAACCCACAATAGAGGCAGAGCCCCTCCCTCCTCCTAAAGGCCCTCTCCGCCGTGGAGAGACGCGTGAATCCCAACTGCATCGGCTCAGCAGTACCTGGTGACTTGGGACCAGGAGGCATGGGAGGAGAGGGAGGCATGGGTGGGAATGAACATGTAGGAGACAATGGAACAGGAGGCTTCCGCAAGCGCTCCTTGAAAGAGGGCCTCTCTCTGAGTCTGATGTCAATTAGGATCAAAAAAGACACCAATGCCTCGAGATCCTCTGGTAAATTTCTGGCAGCAACTTCATCTTTAATCGCATCAGAGAGCCCATGAAAGAAGGCGCCAACAAGGGCTTCATTGTTCCAACCTACCTCTGTGGCAAGCATACGGAACTCAATAGCATAGTGAGCAACAGATCTTGTACCATGCTGAATGGACATGAGTCGTTTAGCAGCAGAGGAGGAGTGAGCCGGAACATCAAATTCCCTTTGAAAGGAGGCCACAAATTCAGGGTAATTTGAAATCACAGGTTTATTAGTCTCCCACAAGGGATTAGCCCAGGCAAGAGCTGTGTCAGAGAGTAACAAGATGAGAAATCCCACCTTAGCTCTGTCAGAGGGAAACGCCTGAGGTAACATCTCAAAGTAAATGCCCAACCTGGTTCAAAAACCCTCTGCACTGAATAGGATCGCCTCCATATCGCTGAGGTAGAGGTGCAGAACCGGACATGCTCCTGGTAGGCATAGGTGCAACAGCGGAAACAGGAGCAGCCATAACTTGCGGGACACTTTGGTCCAAATGTGCAACGCGAGTCAGCAGGGCTAGTGCAAATTGATCCAAGCGGTGATCCTGTACATCCATCCTGGAAATGATGGCAGCTAAAGGTGGATAATTAGCACCATCAGGATTCAAGGCCTTTGCGTAATGTCAGGGTGCCAGGAATCAGACTGAGACGAGAAGTGCAAAAATAATCACACCTTTATTAATAGCAAAAAATAATAAAAAGTCCACAAGTCAAATAACAAGCCAGGAGTCAAAACCAGAGCTGGTAGTCAGACGAGCCGAGTCAGGAGCCAAAGCGAATAGTCAGACGAGCCAGAATCAGGAACAAGGAAAACAGCAGAGTCAGGAACAAGCTAGGGATCAGGAGCCAGGAAGGACGTCAGGCACCCAGGTAATACACAGGAACTCTCACAAACAGGTCTGAGACAACACAAAGGCAAAAGCATACTGAACAGAGGCCCTTTAAATAATAAGTGATGACATCACAATTCTGAGACTGCATCCTATCTCACATGGATGATGCACACCAGTCTGGCCATAAAAGGAAGTGCAGGAAATGAGCAGCATCCCCCACAATGCACCATAGTCAGGAAGAGAGGTGAGTAAAATGGCTGCCAGCAGCACATGGCAAACAAACAGGGAATAAACCCTGACACCAGCCATGTTTTATAAAAAAAAATATACTGTGTCCTGCCATAACATGTGTGTGTGTGTAGGGGTGTGTGTGTGGAGGGGTCTCTGTGGCATAAAAACTGCACACTGATATACAATTAAATTTAAGTCACTACTGCAAAGCTAGACAATACACAATTTCTTCAGTACTCCCAGTTAAGTAGAAAAACATTATAGTGCAGAAAGCATAACATTTCAGCATGTTCTCCTGTTAAATGGATTCTGTTTTTTCATATATTGCTGCCACTTCACTAAAAACACGCTCACTTTACAGATAAGGGTTAAAAGTAAAAAAATAAATAATAATAATAATAATATTATATATATATATATATATATATATATATATATATATATATATATATATACACACATACATACATATACACATATACATACACACACACTGCCACTTGACATGCTGGAATATCAGTGCTAGATTTATTTATTTGCTTAATATGCTCATATCTTTACTGGATTGCAAATAACTTTCCTGGTACTGAGGAGTGGACTATAAGTTTCTTTATTATGTCACTTATGGGCAGTTTTATACATGTCGAACAGCGCCACCTAATGGTCAGAGCATTGTTATCCACTGCTAGAGAATAATGATACTAGTAGCCTATACTGCATAGCTTTCTACTCAAGGTTTGTTGTTGTGGACATTTAATTGATGTGCCTGAACAATCATTTTTTTCTATGCCCATGAAAGGGGAAATAAAATATTTAAATAAAAAAATTATCAAATATAGCAGCTTTAGTGAAATGTTTTGCAAATGTGTAAAATTTATCAGAATGCAACAAATAATGTTCTATTTGTGACTGCAATTAGCAAGCAGATTGATTTTATGTATTGCTGACCCCTATGACCAAATCAAAAGTAATTTAGCACTGTGTACTTCAGGGAAACTATGTAGCTTTAAGTGTCACTTAAAGATCACATTTTACAGTTCACAAATCATATGTTTGTTTATGCAAGTCCATCTACAGGCTGCCATTGGTGATATAGTAGTTGGTAACTGAGGTTGGACTCTTATCAGTGCTATTTATTATTAGATGCTATGTCCAGCTTATATGTGCTATAGGTCAGGGCTCAAAATTTGAGATCGTAAGCTACTAGCCAGGCCAAAATGTTACTCGCCACTTGTGATCCTACCCTCTACCTGTCCACACCACATCCACTACTCCAACCCCTCCTTGCATATGTTTAGCCATTGTGAAACACATTATTGTGCAGTCATTTTTAATATTTTTTATTTTATACCTTAACAAATTAAATAATGCTTCATATAGAAATAGATCACACCTTTATTAATAGCAAAAAATAATAAAAAGTCCACAAGTCAAATAACAAGCCAGGAGTCAAAACCAGAGCTGGTAGTCAGACGAGCCGAGTCAGGAGCCAAAGCGAATAGTCAGACGAGCCAGAATCAGGAACAAGGAAAACAGCAGAGTCAGGAACAAGCTAGGGATCAGGAACCAGGAAGGACGTCAGGCACCCAGGTAATACACAGGAACTCTCACAAACAGGTCTGAGACAACACAAAGGCAAAAGCATACTGAACAGAGGCCCTTTAAATAATAAGTGATGACATCACAATTCTGAGACTGCATCCTATCTCACATGGATGATGCACACCAGTCTGGCCATAAAAGGAAGTGCAGGAAATGAGCAGCATCCCCCACAATGCACCATAGTCAGGAAGAAAGGTGAGTAAAATGGCTGCCAGCAGCACATGGCAAACAAACAGGGAAAAAAACCTGACACCAGCCATGTATTATAAAAAAAAATATACTGTGTCCTGCCATAACGTGTGTGTGTGTGTAGGGGTCTCTGTGGCATAAAAATTGCACACTGATATACAATTAAATTTAAGTCACTTCTGCAAAGCTAGACAATACACAATTTCTTCAGTACTCCCAGTTAAGTAGAAAAACATTATAGTGCAGAAAGCATAACATTTCAGCATGTTCTCCTGTTAAATGGCTTCTGTTTTTTCATATATTGCTGCCACTTCACTAAAAACACGCTCACTTTACAGATAAGGGTTAAAAAAAATAATAATAATAAATATATATATATATATATATATATATACATACACACACACATACACATACTGCCACTTGACATGCTGGAATATCAGTGCTAGATTTATTTATTTGCTTAATATGCTCATATCTTTACTGGATTGCAAATAACTTTCCTGGTACTGAGGAGTGGACTATAAGTTTCTTTATTATGTCACTTATGGGCAGTTTTATACATGTGTAACAGCGCCACCTAATGGTCAGAGCATTGTTATCCCCTGCTAGAGAATATTGATACTAGTAGCCTATACTGCATAGCTTTCTACTCAAGGTTTGTTGTTGTGGACATTTAATTGATGTGCCTGAACAATCATTTTTTTTCTATGCCCATGAAAGGGGAAAATAAAATATTTAAATAAAAAAATTATCAAATATAGCAGCTTTAGTGAAATGTTTTGCAAATGTGTAAAATTTATCAGAATGCAACAAATAATGTTCTATTTGTGACTGCAATTAGCAAGCAGATTGATTTTATGTATTGCTGACCCCTATGACCAAATCAAAAGTAATTTAGCACTGTGTACTTCAGGGAAACTATGTAGCTTTAAGTGCCACTTAAAGATCACATTTTACAGTTCACAAATCATATGTTTGTTTATGCAAGTCCATCTACAGGCTGCCATTGGTGGTATGGTAGTTGGTAACTGAGGTTGGACTCTTATCAGTGCTATTTATTATTAGATGCTATGTCCAGCTTATATGTGCTATAGGTCAGAGCTCAAAATTTGAGATCATAAGCTACTAGCCAGGCCAAAATGTTACTCGCCACTTGTGATCCTACCCTCTACCTGTCCACACCACATCCACTACTCCAACCCCTCCTTGCATATGTTTAGCCATTGTGAAACACATTATTGTGCAGTCATTTTTTATATTTTTTATTTTATACCTTAACAAATTAAATAATGCTTCATATAGAAATAGATTAAACAAAAATAAGTGCAATTTCAACATAATTGGTGGTTCTAGGTAAGACAACAGCTGGATAGAAATAGGAAGTTGTTGAACTGAGAGAATACAGAGAGTGCCGACAGTCATGGAAGGTCATATCAGACTTGGAGATATTCTTTTATTAATTGTCATCTCTCTCTTCTCTCTCTAAACTATTTTTCTCCCTTCCCTCCTCTCTTCAATCTCTCTTTTATCCCTCTCCCTTATCTCTCAGGCCACATCTTCTCTTTACACTCTCTCTTTCCCTTTCTCATATTTTTTTACACTTTTTTTTCTCCATTCTCTCGTAAAGCTAGTTTGTTCTACACTTTTACTTTTCCTCTCCAATCTTTCTCTCTCTGCCCCGTTTACCCTCTCAGAAGTAACAGTCTAAGCACTAATGGTGTTCCTACAGCCCTAGATCCCTTCAGATAATATTTTTTTGCACATAGCCCAAAATGTATTTTTGTCAAAACTGCAATAGGAGCGTACATTTTGCCAATGTGCTTACTTTGCTACTTACAACACGCCACCAGAGTTCGGACTGTAAGTGAATGTTGATTCATCATTCACTCAACACCATTAATTTTCCATTCGCCAATGGCTAGTAAAGAGTGGAAATTTTGAGCCCTGCTATAGAAGATTTGTGTCACTTAAAACTACATAGTTTAGGTTTAATGTCCCTGTATAACTGACCCTGCTACACATCTGTCTCTAGTTAGTCTGAGCAGGAGTGATGAGATCATGTAAAACAAGTGTTGCTAACAAATTAATAGAACAACCTTTTGTCTACTCAGTATCAAGGTCAGATTGGCTCCTACAAATAAGGCAAACTAATTGGGGTTATTAGTTACCAGGCGCCCCTCTGTGCTAGTGACTGGGCGCCCCTCGATAAAGCCGGGCTGATAATGTGCACTTTGGGGGCACAGTGTGTATTAACCCTACACTGGAACAGAGAGCAGCACAGCGTGTATAAACCCTTCACTAAGACAAAGAGCTGCACAGTGTGTATTAACCCCTTCACTAGCACAGAGAGCTACACACTGTGTATTAACCATTCACTAGCACAGAAAGCAGCAGTGTATTAACCCTTCACTAGCCCAGAGAGCAGCATAGTGTGTATTAATCCTTCACTAACACAGAGAGTAGCACAGTGTGTATTAACCCTTCACAAGCACAGAGAGCAGCAGTGTGTATTAACCCTTCACTAGCACAGAGAGCAGTAGTGTGTATTAACCCTTCACTAGCAAAGAGAGCAGTAGTGTGTATTAACCCTTCACTAGCAAAGAGAGCAGCACAGTGTGTATTAACCCTTTACTAGCACAGAGAGTAGCACAGTGTGTATTGACCCTTCACTAGCACAGAGAGTAGCACAGTGTGTATTAACCCTTCACTAGCACAGAGAGTAGCACAGTGTGTATTAACCCTTCACTAAGAAAGAGTTGCACAGTGTGTATTAATCCTTCACTAAGACAAAGAGCTGCACAGTGTGTATTAACCCTTCACTAGCACAGAGAGCTACACAGTGTGTATTAACCATTCACTAGCACAGAGAGCAGTAGTGTGTATTAACCCTTCACTAGCACAGAGAGCAGCACAGTGTGTATTAACCATTCACTAGCACAGAGAGCAGCACAGTGTGTATTAACCCTTCACTAACACAGAGAGCAGCACAGTGTGTATTGACCCTTCACTAGCACAGAGAGTAGCACAGTGTGTATTAACCCTTCACTAGCACAGAGAGTAGCACAGTGTGTATTAAGTTAACCCTTCACTAAGAAAGAGTTGCACAGTGTGTATTAATTCCCTTAACCAGCACAAAGCGCTACATTGTGTAGTAACCCTCCACTTGCACAGAGAGCAACAGTGTATATTAACCATTCACTAGCACAGAGAGCAGCACAGTGTATATTAACCATTCACTAGCACAGAGAGCAGCACAGTGTATATTAACCATTCACTAGCACAGAGAGCAGCACATTGTGTATTAATCCCTCACTAGCACAGATAGCAGTAGTGTATATTAACCCTTCACTAGCACAAAGAGCTACACAGTGTGTATTAACCCTTCACTAACACAAAGAGTTAAACAGCACTAAGTATCCCATTGCCTGGCACAAGCAGATGAATAACATGCACTAATAGAACAACATTTATAACAATTATAAACTTTTTAAGAAGACTAGAAAGTAACTAAACGTTTTATCACACAATACACACAGCCTGACTCACTCACCCAGCAACAGCTCTACAGGAAGTAAATGGAAGGGGAACAAAGGCCAGTTGAATACTGGACTACATCTCCCAGAATACATGCTTAGAAGTCACATGTTAAGCAGCAGCCAATCAGACAAAAGAAAATATGCAACCATTTCAAAGACAAATTGGATTCTATAACGTTGTTTAAATTCTGCAAATTCATAACATTTAGTAACTGAGCAAATTGTCACTGTCATATCCTCTACTAGTGCATTACAGCTACACTATATACATAAAGCTACACAATATATATTAGCACTTTCACTAGCACTTAGAAGAGCTGCACTTTGTATTAACCCCTTCAGGAGCACAACAATCTTCACAGTGTGTATTAACGGGATGTACTAAAAGGAATGACAAGGGTGAATGACAAAATGGAATGCCCATAGACTTTAATGGGATGTAAAATTAAAAGTGTTGAAGCAACAAAACTATGATACATATCAACTAGATATTTACCAGATATGTTCCCCATGTACAGTAGCATATTCTGAAAGTCAGATTACATCAGATTATAGCTGCTTTCTATGGAATGACAAGGGTGAATGACAAAATGGAATGCCCATAGACTATAATGGGATTACGTTTAAAAGTGCTATAGAAACTAAACTATGATACATATCAACTAGATATTTACCAGATATGTTCCCCAGGTACAGTAGCATATTCTGAAAGTGAGATTACATCAGATTATAGCTGCTTTCTATGGAATGACAAGGGTGAATGACAAAATGGAATGCCCATAGACTATAATGGGATTAAATTTAAAAGTGCTATAGAAACTAAACTATGATACATATCAACTGGATATTTACCAGATATGTTCCCCAGGTACAGTAGCATATTCTGAAAATGAGATTATGTGAAATTATAGCTGCTTTCTATGGAATGACAAGGGTGAATGACATAATGGAATGCCCACAGACTATAATGGGGTTACATTTCAAAGTGCTATAGAAACTTAAATATGAGACATATCAAATAGATATTTACCAGTATGTTCCCCAGGTACAGTAGAATATTATAGTTGTTTTCTATGGAATGACAAGGGTGAATGACAAAATGGAATGCCCATAGACTTTAATGGGATGTAAAATTAAAAGTGTTGAAGCAACAAAACTATGAGACATATCAAATAGATATTTACCCGATATGTTCCCCAGAACCAATAACATATTCTGAAAGTGAGATTACATCAGATTATAGCTGCTCTCTATGGAATGACAAGGGTGAATGACATAATGGAATGCCCATAGACTATAATGGGATTAAATTTAAAAGTGCTATAGAAACTAAACTATGATACATATCAACTGGATATTTACCAGATATGTTCCCCAGGTACAGTAGCATATTCTGAAAGTGAGATTACATCCGATTATAGCTGCTTTCTATGGAATGACAAGGGTGAATGACAAAATGGAATGCCCATAGACTATAATGGGGTTACATTTCAAAGTGCTATAGAAACTTAAATATGAGTCATATCAAATAGATATTTACCAGTATGTTCCCCAGGTACAGTAGCATATTCTGAAAGTGAGATTACTACAGATTATAGCCGCTTTCTATGGAATGACAAGGGTGAATTACATAATGGAATGCCCATAGACTATAATGGGATTACATTTAAAAGTGATATAGAAACTATACTATGAGACATATCAAGTAGATATTTACCAGATATGTTCCCCAGGTACAGTAGCATATTCTGAAAGTGAGATTACATCAGATTATAGCTGCTTTCTATGGAATGACAAGGTTGAATGACATAATGGAATGCCCATAGACTATAATGGGGTTACATTTCAAAGTGCTATAGAAACTTAAATATGAGACATATCAAATAGATATTTACCAGTATGTTCCCCAGGTACAGTAGCATATTCTGAAAGTGAGATTACTTCAAATTATAGCTGCTTTCTATGGAATGACAAGGGTGAATGACAAAATGGAATGCCCATAGACTATAATGGGATTACATTTAAAAGTGCTATAGCAACAAAAATACGAGACATATGAACTATATATTTACCAGATATGTTCTCCAGGTACAGTAGCATATTCTGAAAGTGAGATTACTTCAGATTATAGTAGTTTTCTATAGAATGACAAGGGTGAATGATTAGATAGAATGCCCATAGACTATAAGGGATTACATTTAAAAGTGCTATAGAAACTAAACTATGAGACATATCAAGTAGATATTTACCAGATATGTTCCCCAGGTACAATAGCATATTCTGAAAGTAAGATTACATAAAATTATAGCTGCTTTCTATGGAATGACAAAGGTGAATGACAAAATGGAATGCCCTTAGACTTTATGGAATGTAAAATTAAAAGTGTTGAAGCAACAAAACTATGAGACATATCAAAAAGATATTTACCAGATATGTTCCCCAGGTACAGTAGCATATTCTGAAAGTGAGATTACGTCAGATTATAGCTGCTTTCTATGGAATGACAAGGGTGAATGACAAAATGAAATTCCCATAGACTATAATGGGGTTACATTTCAAAGTGCTATAGAAACTTAAATATGAGACATATCAAATAGATATTTACCAGATATGTTCCCCAGGTACAGTATCATATTCTGAAAGTGAGATTACGTGAGATTATAGCTGCTTTCTATGGAATGACAAGGGTGAATGACATAATGGAATGCCCATAGATTATAATGGGATGTAAAATTAAAAGTGTTGAAGCAACAAAACTATGAGACATATCAAATAGATATTTACCAGATATGTTCCCCAGAACCAGTAACATATTCTGAAAGTGAGATTACGTCAGATTATAGCTGCTTTCTATGGAATGACAAGAGTGAATGACAAAATGGAATGCCCATACACTATAATGGGATTACATTTAAAAGTGCTATAGCAACAAAACTATGAGACATATCAAATAGATATTTACCAGATATGTTCCCCGGGTATTGTAACATATTCTGAAAATGAGATTATATGAGATTATAGCTGCTTTCTATGGAATTACAAGGGTGAATGACAAAATGGAATGCCCATAGACTTTAATAGGATTACATTTAAAAGTGCTAAACCAACAAAACTATGAGACATATCAAGTACATATTTACCAGATATGTTCCCCAGGTACAGTATCATATTCTGAAAGTGAGATTACGTCAGATTATAGCTGCTTTCTATGGAATGACAAGGGTGAATGACAAGATAGAATGCTCATAGACTATAATAGGGTTACATTCAAAAGTAATATGGAAACTAAAATATGAGACATATCAAATAGATATTTACCACTTACCAGATATGTTCCCCAGGTATAGAAGCATATTCTGAAAGCCAGATTACGTGAGATTATAGCTGCTTTCTATGGAATGACAAGGGTGAATGACAAAATGGAATGCCCATAGACTTTAATGGGATGTAAAATTAAAAGTGTTGAAGCAACAAAACTGTGAGACATATCGACTAGATATTTACCAGATATGTTCCACTGGTACAGTAGCATGATCTGAAAATTAGATTATGTGAGATTATAGCTGCTTTCTATGGAATGACAAGGGTGAATGACAAAATGGGGTTAAATTTAAAAGTGCTATAGAAACTAAAATATGAGACATATCAGATATTTACCAGATATGTTCCCCAGGTACAGTAGCATATTCTGAAAGTGAGATTACATCAGATTATAGCTGCTTTCTATGGAATTACAAGGGTGAATGACATAATGGAATGCCCATAGACTATAATGGGATTACATTTAAAATAGCTATAGAAACTAAACTATGAGACATATCAAATAGATATTTACCAGATATGTTCCCCAGGTACAGTAGCATATTCTGAAAGTGAGATTACGTGCGATTATAGCTGCTTTCTATGGAATGACAAGGGTGAATAACAAAATTAAATGCCCATAGACTATAATGGGGTTACATTTCAAAGTGCTATAGAAACTTAAATATGAGACATATCAAATAGATATTTACCAGATATGTTCCCCAGGTACAGTATAATATTCTGAAAGTGAGATTACGTGAGATTATATCTGCTTTCTATGGAATGACAAGGGTGAATGGCATAATGGAATGCCCATAGACTATAATGGGATGTAAAATTAAAAGTGTTGAAGCAACAAAACTATGAGACATATCAAATAGATATTTAGCAGATATGTTCCCCAGAACCAGTAACATATTCTGAAAGTGAGATTACATCAGATTATAGCTGCTTTCTATGGAATGACAAGAGTGAATGACAAAATGGAATGCCCATAGACTATAATGGGATTACATTTAAAAGTGCTATAGAAACTATAATATGAGACATATCAAATAGATATTTACCAGATATGTTCCCCAGGTACAGTAGCATATTCTGAAAGTGAGATTCAGAGGGGGATTATAGCTGCTTTCTATGGAATGACAAGGGTGAATGACAAAATGGAATGCCCATAGACTATAATGGAATTTCATTTAAAAGTGCTATAGCAACAAAACTATGAGACATATCAACTAGATATTGACCAGATATGTTGCCCAGGTACAGTAGCATATTCTGAAAGTGAGATTACGTCAGATTATAGCTGCTTTCTATGGAATTACAAGGGTGAATGACATAATGGAATGGCCATAGACTATAATGGGATTACATTTAAAATAGCTATAGAAACTAAACTATGAGACATATCAAATAGATATTTACCAGATATGTTCCCCAGGTACAGTAGCATATTCTGAAAGTGAGATTTTGTGCGATTATAGCTGCTTTCTATGGATTGACATGAGTGAATGACAAAATGGAATGCCCATAGACTATAACGGGATTACATTTAAAAGTGCTATAGCAACAAAAATATCAGACATATCAAATAGATATTTACCAGATATGTTCCACAGGTACAGTAGCATATTCTGAAAATTAGATTATGTGAGATTATAGCTGGTTTCTATGGAATGACAAGGGTGAATGACATAATGGAATGCCCATAGACTTTAATGGGATTACATTTAAAAGTGATATAGAAGTTAAAATATTAGACATATCAAATAGATATTTACCAGATATGTTCCCCAGGTATAGTAACATATTCTTAAAGTGAGATTACATCAGATTATAGCTGCTTTCTATGGAATGACAAGGGTGAATGACAAAATGGAATGCCCATAGACTTTAATAGGATTACATTTAAAAGTGCTATAACATCAAAACTATGAGACATATCAAGTACATATATAAGAGATATGTTCCCCAGGTACAGTAGCATATTCTGAAAGTGAGATTACACAAGGTAATAGCTACTTTCTATGGAATGACAAGGGTTAATGACAAAATGGAATGCCCATATACTTTAATGGGATTAAATTTAAAAGTGCTATAGCAACAAAAGTATGAGACATATCTATAAAATATTTACCAGATATGTTCCCCAGGTACAGTAGCATATTCTGAAAGTGAGAATATGTGAGATTATAGCTGCTTTATATGGAATGACAAGGGTTAATGAGAAAATGGAATGCCTATATACTTTAATGGGATGTAAAGTTCAAATCTATGAGACATATCAAATAGATATTTACCAGATATGTTCCCCAGATACAGTAGCATATTCTGAAAGTGAAATAACGTGAGATTATTGCGGCTTTCTATGAAATGACAAGTGTGAATGACTACATGGAATGCCCCTAGTCTTTAATAGGATGTAATGTTTCAAATGCTATAGCAGCAAAACTATGACACATATTACATAGATATTATTATTATTATTTATTATTATTATCGGTTATTTGTAGAGCGCCAACAGATTCCGCAGCGCTATTAACAAAGACGGAGTACAACAAAACAATTATAGGGATCAAATGGGTAGAGGGCCCTGCCAAGAGTTTCACTGTTGTAGTCATCTCTTGAGAAGGTGATCAACAAACAGCTGGACTCTTATGCTTACATGCTAAGGGAGTTAAGGGGATAGCAATGGAGGAGAGGAACTGGTATAAAGAAAGGTTAGGGTAGGTCATATGCATCCCTGAACAGTAGAGTCTTTAGGGAGCACTTGAAGCTCTTAAAACTAGAAGAGAGTCTTGTGGAGCGAGGCAGAGAGTTCCACAAGATGGGAGTCAGTCTGGAGAAGTCCTGTAAATGGGAGTGTGATGAGGTGACACTAGAGGAGGAGAGTAGGAGGTCGTGAGCAGAGCAAAGGGGATGGAGGGAGAGTATTTGGAGACAAGGTCTGAGATATAGGGGGATGCAGTGCAGTTGATAAGCTTTGTATGTCATAGTGAGAATTTTGTGTTTAATCCTGGAGGCAAGAGGAAGTCAGTGATGGGATTGGCAGAGAGGTGAAGTAGATGAAGAGCGATGTGTAAGGAAGATGAGCCTGGCTGAGGCATTCATTATGGATTTCAAAAAGAGTTAGGCAGCAGCTAGGGAGACCAGAGAGGACAGAATTGCAGTAGTCAAGGCGGGAAAGGATGAGAAAGTGGATTAAAATCTTAGTTGTGTCTTGTGTAAGGAAATGTCTAATTTTAGAGATGTTTTTAAGGTTGGGGCGGTAGGATTTAGCCAATGACTGGATGTGAGTAGTGAAAGAAAGATCGGAGTCAAGTGAGACCACAAGAGAGCAGGCATGCAGGGTAGGTGTCTTATCGTATTGTTTCTCCACTGTACTGTTATCCTTGTACCCATGGGCAGCGCTGCGGAATCTGTCAGCGCTTTATAAATAAAGAATAATAATAATAGGGGTAATGATGGAGCTGTCGACAGTTAGAGGGATTAGGGGTGGAGATTTTGGAAGAAGGGGTGAAAATAAGGACCCCAGTTTTGGAGGGATTTAGTTTGAGGTAGTGAGAGGACTTCGAGTTAGCAAGGAAAGAGATAGGTCTGGTGCAGAGAAGTAGATTTGGGTGTCGTCGGCATACAAATGATATTGGAACCCGTGGGACTTAGGGAACCTAATGATGATGTGTAGATTGAGAAGAGAAGGGGACCGAGGATGGAGCCTTGCAGTACACCAACAGAAAGTGGTAATGGGGCAGAGGAAGCCCCAGAGAAGGCGACAATAAAGTTACGGTTAGACAGGTAGGAAGAGAACTACGAGAGGGCTGTGTCACAAATGCTGAAGGATTGGAGGGTTTGGAGCAAAAGAGGGTGGACAAAAGCTATGGACAGATCAAGGAGGATAAGCAAAGAGAAGTGGCCTTTTGATTTTGCAGTAAATAGGTCGATGGTAACCTTAACGATTGCTGTAACAATTGATTGCTCTGTGGAGTGATGGGTACGAAATCCAGATTGCAGTGGGTCAAGGAGGGAGATTAATGTAAAGAAATGGGATAGGTGTTCATATACTAGCTTTTCGAGAAGCTTTGAGACAAGATGGAGTAGGGAAATAGGGCATTAGTTGGATGGGGAGGTTGGATCGAGACAAGGTTTTCTGAGGAGAGGTGTGACCAGTGCATGTTTCAGAGATGAGGTAAATATACCGAGTGAGAGGTTGAAAATGTGTGTTAGTATAGGGGTAAGGGTAGAAGAGAGGGAGCGGAGTAGCTGTGAGGGGATAGGGTAAAGGGGACAGGTAGTGAGGTGAGAGCATAGTTTAAGTGCAGAGACTTCTTCCTCCGTTACAGGGGAGAAAGAGCTACATTTATGGCTATGTAGGTTGTGGTTGATTGCAAGCATTTGAGGAGGTGAGAGAATGGAAGTATGTTGAGAGCTGATTTAGTTTCTAATGGAGTTGATTTGCTATTGAAGTAGCTGGTAAATTCTTGAGCTGAGAGAAGTTGTATTAGGAGGTGGGGGTGGGCGGAGAAGAGTATTGAATGTGGAGAACAGACATTTTGGGTTTGAAGAAAGTAAAGATAAGAGTAGAGAAGTAATGTTGCTTATAGTGATTAATGGCAGAATAGTAGGAGTTCAAGATGAACTTGTAGTGAGCTGAACTCTGAGATTTTCTCCAGTGCCACTTAGCAGTATGGGAACATCTGCATAGGTACCGTGTCAAAGGAGTATGTCAGGGCTGAGGATGAGTGTGTGATTTCCAGCTTATGGTAAGAGAGATTGTCAAGGACCGATGTAAGGGTGGAATTATAGTGGCAGATAGATTGATCAGGGCAGGAAAAGGAGGAGATGGATGAGAGGAGAGGTTTGAGGGAATTAACAGGCTGTTGCTGATCTAAGACATAATGCTTCTGTGAAGTTTGGTGTGAGGAGTAGACGTAGGGAGAGTTGTAGGGAGGGAGGTGATGTTGCAAGTGAGGAGATGGTGGTCAGTCAAGGGAGTGACCACCTTTATGAGTGGGAGAGTCAGTCCATTGTGACAAAAAAGAATGAGGGCAGGGGTGTCACAGTCTGAGGAAATAAGGTAACTAGGCAGCCAAGTGATCTAGAAATTGAGTTGAGTAGCCAGAGGGTCGGTATATGACTGCAACATGTATAGAGAGAATAAGCAAATCATGTGGTTTTTGAATGAGGAAAATGTGAGGGAAGAGATTGGTTGAATTTGTTGAAAGGTGCAACGAGGGGAAAGTAAAATACCTAAACTACCTCCTTGTCTATTACCAGACCTAGAAGTGTGGCTGAAGTGGAGACACCCATGTTACAGAGCAGCAGTGGATGCTGTGTCTAAGGGAGAGAGCCAGGTTTCTGTTAAAGCCAGAAGGTTGAGGGAGCGGGAGATAAAAAGGTCATGGATAGAAGTGAGCTTGTTGCAAACAGAGTGAGAGTTCCAGAGTGCAAAAGTGAAGGGGTTAGTGGCTTTAGATACAAGAAAAATGTGAGTAAGGTTACCAGTGTTTTGTTTTCTGAGTCTATGGAAGGGTACATATGGATGTGCACGGCTAGGAAGTTGCTGGGGACCAGGATTAGGGGAGATGTCACCAGCAGCTAGTATAAGATAGTATAAGTTATAATAGTGAGGTTATTTTGTATAATTTCTTAGTGAGGTAGATTGCATGATGTAGATGTAGGCGTTCTCTGGGAGTTAACTGGGCATTCCAGTTGAGTTTAGGGAAGACATGCAGTAGGTGTAGGTGGTCTGCGGGAGTTAGCCGGGCAATCCAGGGGAGTATAGCGAAGTCATGCCGTAGGTGTAGACGGTATTAGGGAGTTAGCTGGGCATTCAAGGGGAGTATAGTGAAGACATGACATATCTATAGGCCTTCTGTGGCAGTTAGCAAAGCGTTCAAGGGGATTAATCTGCACTTTGATTGGGATACATCACCAGCAGTGAACATATTCCAATCTCTGAAATCATGAAGGTTTATTTTGGATTTGACTGTCTCTTTAAACAACTTTCCAATTCACTTTGATCAAATTTGCTTTGTTCTCTTGTTATTCTTTGTTCAAATCTAAAAGTAGGTAGGCACATATGCTAATTTCTAAGTCCTTGAAGGGCCCTCTTATTTTAGTGCATATTGACAGTTTTTTCATAGTTACATACTGCTCGTTCATGTGTGCCAAATAGATAACTCCCGTGGAGTTATTTATGAGTCAGCACTGATTAGCTAAAATTCAAGTCTGTCAAAATAATTTAAATAAGGGGGAAGCCTGCAGAATCTTAGATACAAGGTAATCAAAGAGATAAGATGTTTAATAATATAAAAGTGTCGGTTATGCAAAACTGGGGAATGGGTAATAAATGGAGTACTGTATCGATCTTTTTAAACAATACAAATTCAGGAGTATACTGTCCCTTTAAGCCCTTAATGACAGCAAAAATACCTAATTTAGAAGCATATGTCTCTCATTTCAGCGGGAAAACAATGCAATTTCTGCGTGCCTCAGGCAATGACAGCCACCATCAGTCACTTATGTTGGGCATCCTATTTTGTCATTCACTCTTATGAATCCATACAAAGCAGCAACAATACCACATAATCTTACTTTTAGATTATTATACTTTACCTGGTAAAGATATTTGGTAAAAGTCTACTTGATGTGTTTCATAGTTTTGTTGCTATAACACTTTTAAGTTTAAAGCCCTTTAAAGTCTATGAGCATTCCATTTTGTCTTTCACCCTTGTCATTCCATACAAAGCAGCTATAATCTCACGTAATATCACTATCAGAATATGCTACTGTACCTGGGGAACATAACTGGTAAATATCTAGTTGATATGTCTCATAGTTTTGTTGCTTCAACCCTTTTAAATATACATCTCATTAAAGTCTATGGGCATTCCATTTTGTCATTCACCCTTGTCATTCCATAGAAAGCAGTTACTGTACCTGGGGAACATATCTGGTAAATATCTAGTTGATATGTATCATATTGTTGTTGCTATAGCACTTTTAAATGTATTCCCATTATAGTCTATGGTCATTCTATATTGTTATTCACCCTTGTCATTCCATAGAAAGCAGCTATAATCTGACGTAATCTCACTTTCAGAATATGCTACTGTACCTGGGGAACATATCTGGTAAATATCTATTTGATATGTCTTATATTTTAGTTTCTATAGCACTTTGAAATGTAACCCCATTATAGTCTATGGGCATTCTATTTTGTCATTCACCCTTGTCATTCCATAGAAATCAATTATTGTACCTGGGGAACATATATGGTAAATATCTATTTGATATGTCTCATATTTTAGTTTATATAGCACTTTTAAATGTAATCCCATTATTTTCAATGAGCATTCTATTTTGTCATTCACCCTTGTCATTCCATAGAAAGCAGCTATAATCTGAAGTAATCTGAGTTTCAGATTATGCTACTGTACCTGGGGAACGTATCTGGTAAATATCTAGTTGATCTGTCTGATATTTTTGTTGTTATAGCACTTTTAAATGTAATCCCATTATAGTCTATGGGCATTCCATTTTGTCATTCACCCTTGTCATTCCATAGAAAGCAGCTATAATCTGAAGTAATCTGAGTTTCAGATTATGCTACTGTACATGTGGAACATATCTGGTAAATATCTATTTGATCTGTCTGATATTTTTGTTGTTATAGCACTTTTAAATGTAACCCCATTAGGGTCTATGGGCATTCCGTTATGTCATTCACCCTTGTCATTCCATAGAAAGCAGCTATAATCTGAAGTAATCTCCCTTTCAGAATATGCTACTTTACCTGGGGAACATATCTGGTAAATATCTAGTTGATATGTCTCATAGTTTTGTTGCTTCAACACTTTTAATTTTACATATCATTAAAGTCTATGGGAATTCCATTTTGTCATTCACCCTTGTCATTCCATAGAAAACAGCTATAATATGAAGTAATCTCACTTTCAGAATATGCTACTGTACATGGGGAACATCTCTGGTAAATATCTAGTTCATATGTCTCGTATTTTTGTTGCTATAGCACTTTTAAATGTAATCCCATTAAAGTCTATGGGCATTCCATTTTGTCATTCCATAGAAAGCAGGTATTACCTTGTGTAATCTCACTTTCAGAATATGCTACTGTACCTGGGGAACATATCTGGTAAATATCTATTTGATATGTATCATAGTTTAGTTTCTATAGCACTTTTAAATGTAATCCCATTATAGTCTATGGACGTTCCATTTTGTCATTCACCCTTGTCATTCCATAGAAAGCAGCTATAATCTGAAGTAATCTCACTTTCAGAATAGGCTACTGTACCTGGGGAACATATCTGGTAAATATCTATTTGATATGTATCATAGTTTAGTTTCTATAGCACTTTTAAATGTAATCCCATTATAGTCTATGGGCATTCCATTTTGTCATTCACCCTTGTAATTCCATAGAAAGCAGCTATAATCTGAAGTAATCTCACTTTCAGAATATGCTACTGTACCTGGGGAACATATCTGGTAAATATCTATTTGATATGTCTCATAGTTTTGTTGCTTCAACACTTTTAATTTTACATCCCATTAAAGTCTATGGGCATTCCGTTTTGTCATTCACCCTTGTCATTCCATAGAAAGCAGCTATAATCTGATGTAATCTCACTTTCAGAATATGCTACTGTACATGGGGAACATATCTGGTAAATATCTAGTTGATATGTATCATAGTTTAGTTTCTATAGCACTTTTAAATTTAATCCCATTATAGTCTATGGGCATTCCATTATGTCATTCACCCTTGTCATTCCATAGAAAGCAGCTATAATCTGATGTAATCTCACTTTCAGAATATGCTACTGTACATGGGGAACATATCTGGTAATATCTAGTTGATATGTATCATAGTTTAGTTTCTATAGCACTTTTAAATTTAATCCCATTATAGTCTATGGGCATTCCATTATGTCATTCACCCTTGTCATTCCATAGAAAGCAGCTATAATCTGAACTAATCTCACTTTCAGAATATGCTATTGTAACTGGGGAACATATCTGGTAAATATCTAGTTCATATGTCTCATATTTTTGTTGCTATAGCACTTTTAAATGTAATCCATTAAAGTCTATGCGCATTCCATTATGTCATTCACCCTTGTCATTCCATAGAAAGCAGCTATAATCTCACATAATCTCATTTTCAAAATATACTACTGTACATGGGGAACATATCTGATAAATATCTATTTGATATGTCTCATAGTTTTGTTGCTTCAACACTTTTAATTTTACATCCTATTAAAGTCTATGGGCATTCCATTTTGTCATTCACCCTTGTCATTCCATAGAAAGCAGCTATAATCTGAAGTAATCTCACTTTCAGAATATGCTACTGTACCTGGGGAACATATCTGGTAAATATCTATTTGATATGTATCATAGTTTAGTTTCTATAGCACTTTTAAATGTAATCCCATTATAGTCTATGGGCATTCCATTTTGTCATTCACCCTTGTCATTCCATAGAAAGCTGCTATAATCTGATGTAATCTCACTTTCAGAATATGCTACTGTACCTGGGGAACATATCTGGTAAATATCTAGTTGATATGTCCCATAGTTTAGTTTCTATAGCACTTTTAAATTGAATCCCATTATATTTTATGGGCATTCCATTATGTCATTGACCCTTGTCATTCCATAGAAAGCAGCTATAATCTGAAGTAATCTCACTTTCAGAATATGCTACTGTACCTGGGGAACATATCTGGTAAATATCTATTTGCTATGTATCATAGTTTAGTTTCTATAGCACTTTTAAATGTAATCCCATTATAGTCTATGGGCATTCCATTTTGTCATTCACCCTTGTCATTCCATAGAAAGCAGCTATAATCTGAAGTAATCTCACTTTCAGAATATGCTACTGTACCTGGGGAACATATCTGATAAATATCTATTTGATATGATATGTATCATAGTTTAGTTTCTATAGCACTTTTAAATGTAATCCCATTATAGTCTATGGGTATTCCATTTTGTCATTCACCCTTGTCATTCCATAGAAAGCAGCTATAATCTGAAGTAATCTCACTTTCAGAATATGCTACTGTACCTGGGGAACATATCTGGTAAATATCTATTTGATATGTATCATAGTTTAGTTTCTATAGCACTTTTAAATGTAATCCCATTATAGTCTATGGACGTTCCATTTTGTTATTCACCCTTGTCATTTCATAGAAAGCAGCTATAATCTGAAGTAATCTCACTTTCAGAATAGGCTACTGTACCTGGGGAACATATCTGGTAAATATCTATTTGATATGTATCATAGTTTAGTTTCTATAGCACTTTTAAATGTAATCCCATTATAGTCTATGGGCATTCCATTTTGTCATTCACCCTTGTCATTCCATAGAAAGCAGCTATAATCTGAAGTAATCTCACTTTCAGAATATGCTACTGTACCTGGGGAACATATCTGGTAAATATCTATTTGATATGTCTCATAGTTTTGTTGCTTCAACACTTTTAATTTTACATCCCATTAAAGTCTATGGGCATTCCGTTTTGTCATTCACCCTTGTCATTCCATAGAAAGCAGCTATAATCTGATGTAATCTCACTTTCAGAATATGCTACTGTACATGGGGAACATATCTGGTAAATATCTAGTTGATATGTATCATAGTTTAGTTTCTATAGCACTTTTAAATTTAATCCCATTATAGTCTATGGGCATTCCATTATGTCATTCACCCTTGTCATTCCATAGAAAGCAGCTATAATCTGATGTAATCTCACTTTCAGAATATGCTACTGTACATGGGGAACATATCTGGTAATATCTAGTTGATATGTATCATAGTTTAGTTTCTATAGCACTTTTTAAATGTAATCCCATTATAGTCTATGGGCATTCCATTATGTCATTCACCCTTGTCATTCCATAGAAAGCAGCTATAATCTGAAGTAATCTCACTTTCAGAATATGCTACTGTACCTGGGGAACATATCTGGTAAATATCTAGTTGATATGTATCATAGTTTAGTTTCTATAGCACTTTTAAATTGAATCCCATTATAGTTTATGGGCATTCCATTATGTCATTCACCGTTGTCATTCCATAGAAAGCAGCTATAATCTGAAGTAATCTCACTTTCAGAATATGCTACTGTACCTGGGGAACATATCTGGTAAATATCTATTTGATATGTATCATAGTTTAGTTTCTATAGCACTTTTAAATGTAATCCCATTATAGTCTATGGGCATTCCATTTTGTCATTCACCCTTGTCATTCCATAGAAAGCAGCTATAATCTGACGTAATCTCACTTTCAGAATATGCTACTGTACCCGAGGAACATATCTGGTAAATATCTAGTTGATATGTATCATAGTTTAGTTTCTATAGCACTTTTAAATTTAATCCCATTATAGTCTGTGTGCATTCCATTTTGTCATTCACCCTTGTCATTCCATAGAAAGCAGCTATAATCTGAAGTAATCTCACTTTCAGAATAGGCTACTGTACCTGGGGAACATATCTGGTAAATATCTATTTGATATGTATCATAGTTTAGTTTCTATAGCACTTTTAAATGTAATCCCATTATAGTCTATGGGCATTCCATTTTGTCATTCACCCTTGTCATTCCATAGAAAGCAGCTATAATCTGACGTAATCTCACTTTCAGAATATGCTACTGTACCTGGGGAACATATCTGGTAAATATCTATTTGATATGTCTCATAGTTTTGTTGCTTCAACACTTTTAATTTTACATCCCATTAAAGTCTATTGGCATTCCGTTTTGTCATTCACCCTTGTTATTCCATAGAAAGCAGCTATAATCTGATGTAATCTCACTTTCAGAATATGCTACTGTACATGGGGAACATATCTGGTAAATATCTAGTTGATATGTATCATAGTTTAGTTTCTATAGCACTTTTAAATTTAATCCCATTATAGTCTATGGGCATTACATTATGTCATTCACCCTTGTCATTCCATAGAAAGCAGCTATAATCTGAAGTAATCTCACTTTCAGAATATGCTACTGTACCTGGGGAACATATCTGGTAAATATCTATTTGATATGTATCATAGTTTAGTTTCTATAACACTTTTAAATGTAATCCCATTATAGTCTATGGGCATTCCGTTATGTCATTCACCCTTGTCATTCCATAGAAAGCAGCTATAATCTGATGTAATCTCACGTTCAGAATATGCTACTGTACATGGGGAACATATCTGGTAAATATCTAGTTGATATGTATCATAGTTTTGTTGCTTCAACACTTTTAATTTTACATCCCATTAAAGTCTATGGGCATTCCATTTTGTCATTCACTCTTGTCATTCCATAGACAACAGCTATAATCTGAAGTAATCTCACTTTCAGAATATGCTACTGTACCTGGGGAACATATCTGGTAAATATCTATTTGATATGTATCATAGTTTAGTTTCTATAGCACTTTTAAATTTAATCCCATTATAGTCTATGGGCATTCCATTATCTCATTCACCCTTGTCATTCAATAGACAGCAGCTATAATCTGAAGTAATCTCACTTTCAGAATATGCTACTGTACCTGGGGAACATATCTGGTAAATATCTATTTGATATGTATCATAGTTTAGTTTCTATAGCACTTTTAAATTTAATCCCATTATAGTCTATGGGAATTCCATTTTGTCATTCACCCTTGTCATTCCATAGAAAGCAGCTATAATCTGATGTAATCTCACTTTCAGAATATGATACTGTACCTGGGGAACATATCTGGTAAATATCTATTTGATATGTATCATAGTTTAGTTTCTATAGCACTTTTAAATGTAATCCCATTATAGTCTATGGGCATTCCGTTATGTCATTCACCCTTGTCATTCCATAGAAAGCAGCTATAATCTGAAGTAATCTCACTTTCAGAATATGCTAGTGTACCTGGGGAACATATCTGGTAAATATCTATTTGATATGTCTCATATTTAAGTTTCTATAGCACTTTGAAATGTAACCCCATTATAGTCTATGGGAATTTCATTTTGTCATTCACCCTTGTCATTCCATAGAAAGCAGCTATAATCTGATGTAATCTCACTTTCAGAATATGCTACTGTACCTGGGGAACATATCTGGTAAATATCTTTTTGATATGTCTCATAGTTTTGTTGCTTCAACACTTTTAATTTTACATTCCATAAAGTCTAAGGGCATTCCATTTTGTCATTCACCTTTGTCATTCCATAGAAAGCAGCTATAATTTTATGTAATCTTACTTTCAGAATATGCTATTGTACCTGGGGAACATATCTGGTAAATATCTACTTGATATGTCTCATAGTTTAGTTTCTATAGCACTTTTAAATGTAATCCCTTATAGTCTATGGGCATTCTATCTAATCATTCACCCTTGTCATTCTATAGAAAACTACTATAATCTGAAGTAATCTCACTTTCAGAATATGCTACTGTACCTGGAGAACATATCTGGTAAATATATAGTTCATATGTCTCGTATTTTTGTTGCTATAGCACTTTTAAATGTAATCCCATTATAGTCTATGGGCATTCCATTTTGTCATTCACCCTTGTCATTCCATAGAAAGCAGCTATAATTTGAAGTAATCTCACTTTCAGAATATGCTACTGTACCTGGGGAACATAACTGGTAAATATCTATTTGATATGTCTCATATTTAAGTTTCTATAGCACTTTGAAATGTAACCCCATTATAGTCTATGGGCATTCCATTATGTCATTCAACCTTGTCATTCCATAGAAAGCAGCTATAATCTGATGTAATCTCACTTTCAGAATATGATACTGTACCTGGGGAACATATCTGGTAAATATCTACTTGATATGTCTCATAGTATAGTTTCTATAGCACTTTTAAATGTAGTCCCATTATAGTCTATGGGCATTCCATTTTGTCATTCACCCTTGTCATTCCATAGAAAGCAGCTATAATCTGATGTAATCTCACTTTCAGAATATGCTACTGTACCTGGGGAACATATCTGGTAAATATCTAGTTGATATGTATCATAGTTTAGTTGCTTCAACACTTTTAATTTTACATCCCATTAAAGTCTATGGGCATTCCATTTTGTCATTCACCCTTGTCATTCCTTTTAGTACATCCCGTTAATACACACTGTGAAGATTGTTGTGCTCGTGAAGGGGTTAATACAAAGTGTGCTGGTGAAGGGGTTAATACACGCTGTGAAGATGTCAGTGCTGGTGAAGGGGTTAATACAATGTGCAGCTCCTCTCAGTGCTAGTGAAAGTGCTAATATATATTGTGTAGCTTTATGTATATAGTGTAGCTGTAATGCACTAGTAGAGGATATGACAGTGACAATTTGCTCAGTTACTAAATGTTATGAATTTGCAGAATTTAAACAACGTTATAGAATCCAATTTGTCTTTGAAATGGTTGCATATTTTCTTTTGTCTGATTGGCTGCTGCTTAACATGTGACTTCTAAGCGTGTATTCTGGGAGATGTAGTCCAGTATTCAACTGGCCTTTGTTCCCCTCCCATTTACTTCCTGTGCAGCTGTTGCTGGGTGAGTGAGTCAGGCTGTGTGTATTGTGTGATAAAACGTTTAGTTACTTTCTAGTCTTCTTAAAAAGTTTATAATTGTTATAAATGTTGTTCTATTAGTGCATGTTATTCATCTGCTTGTGCCAGGCAGTGGGATACTTAGTGCTGTTTAACTCTTTGTGTTAGTGAAGGGTTAATACACACTGTGTAGCTCTTTGTGCTAGTGAAGGGTTAATATACACTACTGCTATCTGTGCTAGTGAGGGATTAATACACACTGTGCTGCTCTCTGTGATAGTGAAGAGTTAATATACACTGTGCAGCTCTTTGTCTTAGTGAAGGGTTAATATACACTGTGCAGCTCTGTGCTAGTGAAGGGTTAATATACACTGTGCTGCTCTCTGTGCTAGTGAATGGTTAATATACACTGTTGGTCTCTGTGCTAGTGAAGGGTTAATACACACTGCAGATCTTTGTCTTAGTGAAGGGTTAATATACACTGTGCTGCTCTCTGTGCTAGGGAATGGTTAATATACACTGTTGCTCTCTGTGCAAGTGGAGGGTTACTACACAATGTAGCGCTTTGTGCTGGTTAAGGGAATTAATACACACTGTGCAACTCTTTCTTAGTGAAGGGTTAACTTAATACACACTGTGCTACTCTCTGTGCTAGTGAAGGGTCAATACACACTGCTGCTCTCTGTGCTAGTGAAGGGTTAATACACACTACTGCTCTCTGTGCTAGTGAATGGTTAATACACACTGTGCAGCTCTTTGTCTTAGTGAAGGGTTAATACACACTGTGCAACTCTTTCTTAGTGAAGGGTTAATACACACTGTGCTACTCTCTGTGCTAGTGAAGGGTTAATACACACTGTGCTACTCTCTGTGCTAGTGAAGGGTCAATACACACTGTGCTACTCTCTGTGCTAGTAAAGGGTTAATACACACTGTGCTGCTCTCTTTGCTAGTGAAGGGTTAATACACACTGCTGCTCTCCGTGCTTGTGAAGGGTTAATACACACTACTGCTCTCTGTGCTAGTGAAGGGTTAATACACACTGTGCTGCTCTCTGTGTTAGTGAAGGATTAATACACACTGTGCTGCTCTCTGGGCTAGTGAAGGGTTAATACACACTGTGCTACTCTCTGTGCTAGTGAAGGGTTAATACACGCTGTGCTGCTCTCTGTGCTAGTGAAGGGTTAATACACACTGTGCTACTCTCTGTGCTAGTGAAGGGTCAATACACACTGTGCTACTCTCTGTGCTAGTAAAGGGTTAATACACACTGTGCTGCTCTCTTTGCTAGTGAAGGGTTAATACACACTACTGCTCTGTGCTAGTGAAGGGTTAATACACACTGCTGCTCTCTGTGTTAGTGAAGGGTTAATACACACTACTGCTCTCTGTGCTAGTGAAGGGGTTAATACACACTGTGCAGCTCTTTGTCTTAGTGAAGGGTATATACACGCTGTGCTGCTCTCTGTTCCAGTGTAGGTTTAATACACACTGTGCCCCCAAAGTGCACATTATCAGCCCGGCTTTATCGAGGGGCGCCCAGTCACTAGCACAGAGGGGCGCCCGGTAACTAATAACCCCAATTAGTTTGCCTTATTTGTAGGAGCCAATCTGACCTTGATACTGAGTAGACAAAAGGTTGTTATATTAATTTGTTAGCAACACTTGTTTTACATGATCTCATCACTCCTGCTCAGACTAACTAGAGGCAGATGTGTAGCAGGGTCAGTTATACAGGGACATTAAACCTAAACTATGTAGTTTTAAGTGACACAAATCTTCTATAGCAGGGCTCAAAATTTCCACTCTTTACTAGCCATTGGCGAATGGAAAATTAATGGTGTTGAGTGAATGATGAATCAACATTCACTTACAGTCCGAACTCTGGTGGAGTGTTGTAAGTAGCAAAGTAAGCACATTGGCAAAAATGTACGCTCCTATTGCAGTTTTGACAAAAATACATTTTGGGCTATGTGCAAAAAAATATTATCTGAAGGGATATTATATACTGTATACTAGAAAGGACAAGGCTATGTTATTCCTCTAGGGCTGTAGGAACACCATTAGTGCTTAGACTGTTACTTCTGAGAGGGTAAACGGGGCAGAGAGAGAAAGATTGGAGAGGAAAAGTAAAAGTGTAGAACAAACTAGCTTTACGAGAGAGTGGAGAAAAAAAAGTGTAAAAAGATATGAGAAAGGGAAAGAGAGAGTGTAAAGAGAAGATGTGGCCTGAGAGATAAGGGAGAGGGATAAAAGAGAGATTGAAGAGAGGAGGGAAGGGAGAAAGATAGTTAAGAGAGAGAAGAGAGAGATGACAATTAATAAAAGAATATCTCCAGGTCTGATATGACCTTCCATGACTGTCAGCACTCTCTGTATTCTCTCAGTTCAACAACTTCCTATTTCTATCCAGCTGTTGTCTTACCTAGAACCACCAATTATGTTGAAATTGCACTTATTTTTGTTTAATCTATTTCTATATGAAGCATTATTTAATTTGTTAAGGTATAAAATAAAAAATATTAAAAATGACTGCACAATAATGTGTTTCACAATGGCTAAACATATGCAAGGAGGGGTTGGAGTAGTGGATGTGGTGTGGACAGGTAGAGGGTAGGATCACAAGTGGCGAGTAACATTTTGGCCTGGCTAGTAGCTTAAGATCTCAAATTTTGAGCCCTGACCTATAGCACATATAAGCTGGACATAGCATCTAATAATAAATAGCACTGATAAGAGTCCAACCTCAGTTACCAACTACTATACCACCAATGGCAGCCTGTAGATGGACTTGCATAAACAAACATATGATTTGTGAACTGTAAAATGTGATCTTTAAGTGACACTTAAAGGGACACTGTACCCAAATTTTTTCTTTTGTGATTCAGATAGAGCATGCAATTTTAAGCAATTTTCTAATGTACTCCTATTATCAAATTTTCTTCATTCTCTTGGTATGTTTATTTAAAAAGCAAGAATTTAAGTTTAGATGCCGGCCCATTTTTGGTGAACAACCTGGGTTGTCCTTGCTGATTGGGCAGCACCAATAAACAAATGCTGTCCATGGTTCTGAACCACAAATTTGCTGGCTCCTTAGCTTAGGTGCCTTCTTTTTCAAATAAAGATATCCAGAGAACGAAGAAAAATTGATAACAGAAGTAAATTAGAAAGTTGCTTAAAATTGCATGCTCTATCTGAATCACAAAAGAAAAAAATTGGGTACAGTGTCCCTTTAAAGCTACATAGTTTCCCTGAAGTACACAGTGCTAAATTACTTTTGATTTGGTCATAGGGGTCAGCAATACATAAAATCAATCTGCTTGCTAATTGCAGTCACAAATAGAACATTATTTGTTGCATTCTGATAAATTTTACACATTTGCAAAACATTTCACTAAAGCTGCTATATTTGATAATTTTTTTATTTAAATATTTTATTTTCCCCTTTCATGGGCATAGAAAAAAATGATTGTTCAGGCACATCAATTAAATGTCCACAACAACAAACCTTGAGTAGAAAGCTATGCAGTATAGGCTACTAGTATCAATATTCTCTAGCAGGGGATAACAATGCTCTGACCATTAGGTGGCGCTGTTACACATGTATAAAACTGCCCATAAGTGACATAATAAAGAAACTTATAGTCCACTCCTCAGTACCAGGAAAGTTATTTGCAATCCAGTAAAGATATGAGCATATTAAGCAAATAAATAAATCTAGCACTGATATTCCAGCATGTCAAGTGGCAGTGTGTGTGTATGTATATGTGTATATGTATGTATGTGTGTGTATGTATGTATATATATATATATATATATATATATATATATTATTATTATTATTATTATTATTATTATTATTATTATTATTATTATTATTATTTATTTTTTTACTTTTAACCCTTATCTGTAAAGTGAGCGTGTTTTTAGTGAAGTGGCAGCAATATATGAAAAAACAGAATCCATTTAACAGGAGAACATGCTGAAATGTTATGCTTTCTGCACTATAATGTTTTTCTACTTAACTGGGAGTACTGAAGAAATTGTGTATTGTCTAGCTTTGCAGTAGTGACTTAAATTTAATTGTATATCAGTGTGCAGTTTTTATGCCACAGAGACCCCTCCACACACACACCCCTACACACACACACACATTATGGCAGGACACAGTATATTTTTTTTATAAAACATGGCTGGTGTCAGTTTATTCCCTGTTTGTTTGCCATGTGCTGCTGGCAGCCATTTTACTCACCTCTCTTCCTGACTATGGTGCATTGTGGGGGATGCTGCTCATTTCCTGCACTTCCTTTTATGGCCAGACTGGTGTGCATCATCCATGTGAGATAGGATGCAGTCTCAGAATTGTGATGTCATCACTTATTATTTAAAGGGCCTCTGTTCAGTATACTTTGCCTTTGTGTTGTCTCAGACCTGTTTGTGAGAGTTCCTGTGTATAACCTGGCTGCCTGACGTCCTTCCTGGTTCCTGATCCCTGGCTTGTTCCTGACTCTGCTGTTTTCCTTGTTCCTGATTCTGGCTCGTCTGACTATTCGCTTTGGCTCCTGACTCGGCTCGTCTGACTACCAGCTCTGGTTTTGACTCCTGGCTTGTTATTTGACTTGTGGACTTTTTATTATTTTTTGCTATTAATAAAGGTGTGATTATTTTTGCACTTCTCGTCTCAGTCTGATTCCTGGCACCCTGACATTACGCAAAGGCCTTGAATCCTGATGGTGCTAATTATCCACCTTTACCTGCCATCATTTCCAGGATGGATGTACAGGATCACCGCTTGGATCAATTTGCACTAGCCCTGCTGACTCGCGCTGCACATTTGGACCAAAGTGTCCCGCAAGTTATGGCTGCTCCTGTTTCCGCTGCTGCACCTATGCCTACCAGGAGCATGTCCGGTTCTGCACCTCTACCTCAGCGATATGGAGGCGATCCTATTCAGTGCAGAGGGTTTTTGAACCAGGTTGGGCATTTACTTTGAGATGTTACCTCAGGCGTTTCCCTCTGACAGAGCTAAGGTGGGATTTCTCATCTCGTTACTCTCTGACACAGCTCTTGCCTGGGCTAATCCCTTGTGGGAGACTAATAAACCTGTGATTTCAAATTACCCTGAATTTGTGGCCTCCTTTCAAAGGTTATTTGATGTTCCGGCTCACTCCTCCTCTGCTGCTAAACGACTCATGTCCATTCAGCAAGGTACAAGATCTGTTGCTCACTATGCTATTGAGTTCTGTACGCTTGCCACAGAGGTAGGTTGGAACAATGAAGCCCTTGTTGGCGCCTTCTTTCATGGGCTCTCTGATGCGATTAAAGATGAAGTTGCTGCCAGAAATTTACCAGAGGAACTCGAGGCATTGTTGTCTTTTTTGATCCTAATTGACATCAGACTCAGAGAGAGGCCCTCTTTCAAGGAGCGCTTGCAGAAGCCTCCTGTTCCATTGTCTCCTACATGTTCATTCCCACCTATGCCTCCCTCTCCTCCCATGCCTCCTGGTCCCAAGTCACCAGGTACTGCTGAGCCGATGCAGTTGGGATTCACACGTCTCTCCACGGCGGAGAGGGCCTTTAGGAGGAGGGAGGGGCTCTGCCTCTATTGTGGGTTACAGGGCCACCTTTTGAAGTCTTGTCCTACACGGCCGGGAAACGCTCACACCTAAGGTCCTGTGGATGGCAGACCTTGGGTGGTTTATCCTCGTCCCCGGAACCGTTTAAGGAGAAACCTTTGGTCATGGTTGTCCTTTCCTGGGTGGACTCCTCCATAGTAACTCAAGCTCTTGTTGACTACGGTGCTGCGGGGTATTTAATTGACAGTGCTTTTGTATCAAAGCACTCCATTCCTGTTTTGCCTTGGTCCGTTCCGCTTGCTATTGAGGCCATTGATAGCAGGCCCCTTCAGCCTGCACTCGTTACTCACGAAACTGCTCCATTGTCCATGGCTGTTGGGGTTCTCCATTTTGAAACCCTCCAGTTCCAGGTGAACTCTCCGCATTTTCCGGTTGTTCTGGGTTATCCCTGGCTCCAAAAGCACAATCCCAGTCTCGACTGGCGCAGGTCCGAAATTTTGTAGTGGTCCCCGCAATGTATTTCCACTTGTCTTCGGAAACCAGTTAAAGTCTTGTGCACTTCTTCGGTATCTCAATTGCCAGAGGAGTACCGAGAGTTCCTAGACGTTTTTGACAAGGTGCGTGCCGGTACAATGCCTCCTCACTGGTCTTACGATTGTGCCATAGACCTGCAACCCGGAGCCATTCCTCCTCGGGGCCAAGTGTACCCTCTGTCTGTTGCAGAGAATTGTGCTATGGAGGAGTATGTTGCCGATGCTCTGTCGTGGGGGATCATCCGCAAATCCTGCTCTCCTGCAGGGGCTGGCTTCTTCTTTGTGAAGAAAAAGGGTGGCAAGTTAAGACCATGCATCGATTATAGGGGTCTTAATCGTCTTACCATTAAGAATGCTTACCCTATTCCGCTCATTACGGAACTCTTTGACCGCCTCAAGGGAGCTACGGTCTTTACTAAACTTGATTTGAGAGGAGCGTACAATCTCGTTGGGATTAAGGAGGGCCACGAATGGAAAACAGCATTTAACACCAGGAGCGGGCATTATGAGTATCTTGTAATGCCCTTTGGCCTATGTAAGGCTCCTGTTGTTTTTCAGGAATTTATTAATGATTTCCTACGAGATATGTTGCAACAGTGTGTTGTGGTGTACTTAGACGACATCCTCATACACTCACCCACACTTGAGGCTCATCTTTCTGATGTTACACGGGTTCTTCAGAGACTACGTGAGAACGGCCTGTTTTGTAAACTCGAGAAATGTGAGTTCCATCAGACTCAAGTAACCTTCCTAGGTTATGTTATCTCCGTTGCAGGGTTCTCCATGGTTCCTGACAAATTATCTGCAGTTCTGCAGTGGCTTCGCCCAGTTGGTCTTCGGTCTATTCAACGTTTTTTGGGGTTTGCCAATTTATTATAGAAAGTTTATTAAAAACTTTTCTTCCTTAGTCAAACCTATCACAGACATGACCCGTAAAGAGAATGATCCACTCCATTGGTCACCTACTGCCATTAAGGCCTTTGATAGTCTTAAGACTGCCTTTGCTGCCACTCCAGTTCTGGCTCATCCTAACCCTGTCCTGCCTTTCGTTCTTGAGGTCGATGCGTCTGAGACTGGAGTAGGTGTGGTTTCTTCTCTAAGAAATTTTCTCCAGCGGAGTGCAATTATGAAATTGGCAACAGGGAATTACTGGCCATAATTTTGGCACTCAAGGAATCTTCTCAAGGGTACTAGCGTGCCAGTGCTCATTCTTACTGACCACAAGAATTTAACTTCTATATCTGAAGCAAAACGTCGCCCCAGACAGGCCAGATGGGCGCTATTTTTGTCTTGGTTTAACTATGTGGTCTCCTACCTGCCTGGTAGTAAGAATGTTAGGGCTGATGCCCTCTTTCGACAATTTTTGCCTTTGTCCAAGGAGAAGTCTGTACCTACTCCTGTTATACCTCCTGACCATATTTTGGCTACCATACGTACTAATTTTACTTCTCCCTTGGAGGAGGAGATCCTGGCTGCACAAACCAATGCACCTCCTGAGAAACCTAGTGGTTAGTGTTTTGTTCCTGAGAATCTTCAAACTAAACTTTTGCACAATTACCACTATCCCAAAGCCGCAGGTCACCCAGGCAAGAACCAAATGATCTGGTCTGTCACTCGACAATTCTGGTGGCCAGGTCTTCGTTCTGATGTTCCTGCGTATGTTGCTTACTGCTCAGTTTGTGCACAGAATAAGACTCCTCTACGTCTTACTGTTGGTCTTCTTCAACCTATTGCTAATGGTGAACGTCCTTGGACACATCTTTCCATGGACTTCATTGTCGAGCTCCCTGTTTCCAATGGTGGTTGACCGTTTTTCTAAAATGTCACGTTGCATCCCTTTGATGAAGCTGCCTACCGTTCAGGGGCTTGCTTCAATTTTTGCCTGGGAGGTCTTCCGTTTACATGGGTTACCCAAGGAGATAGTGTCGGACCGGGGTAGCTAGTTTGTTTCCAGATTTTGGCGTTCCTTTTGTGCTCAAATGGGGATCCAGTTTTCCTTCTCCTCGGCATGTCACGCTCAATCCAATGGGCGACGCGGCACGGTCTAATCAAGCTCTGGAACATTTCCTCCATTGCTATGTCTCAGATCACCACAATAATTGGTCTGAACTGTTGCTCGTAATAGTGCTATTAATGCTTCCTCCAAGTTATCCCCGTTCATGGCGAATTATGGGTTTCAACCATCCTTGTTGCCCGATTCATTCATGTCTTAGGGTATTCCGGCTTTGGAGGAGCATCTCCGGCAACTCTGTTCCACGTGGGTGCAGATTCAGGATTGCCTTCAAAGTTCTATGCAGCGCCAAAAGTTCCAGACTGATCGTAGGCATCTGCCCGCGCCTTCCTACCAGGTTGGTGAGAGAGTTTGGTTGTCCTCCCGCAACTTGAACCTTCGTGTGCCTTCCAATAAATTGGCTCCCCGTTATGTTGGTCCTTTTCAAATACTCAGACGGGTTAATCCTGTGGCCTACGCTCTTGACCTTCCTCCTGCTATGCGCATCTCCAATGTTTTTCATGTCTCCCTCTTGAAACCATTGGTTTGTAATCGGTTTACCACTGTGTTGCCTCGTCCCCGTTCTTTCTTTGTTGACAACCATACGGAGTATGAGGTCAGCAGCATTATTGACTCTCGTATGTCCAGGGGCCATGTACAATATTTGGTTCACTGGAGGGGCTATGGTCCGGAAGAGCGTTCTTGGGTTCCCTCCTCTGATGTTCATGCTCCCGCCCTCCTCCATGCCTTCCATGCCCGTTTCCCCAATAAGCCTTTTGTCCTCCCGCGGGGGAGGGGTCTTTGAGGGGAGGGTACTGTCAGGGTTTTTTCCCTGTTGTTTTGCCATGTGCTGCTGGCAGCCATTTTACTCACCTCTCTTCCTGATTATGGTGCATTGTGGGGGATGTTGCTCATTTCCTGCACTTCCTTTTATGGCCAGACTTGTGTGCATCATCCATGTGAGACAGGATGCAGTCTCAGAATTGTGATGTCATCACTTATTATTTAAAGGTCCTCTGTTCAGTATGCTTTGCCTTTGCGTTGTCTCAGACCTGTTTGTGAGAGTTCCTGTGTATTACCTGGCTGCCTGACGTCATTCCTGGTTCCTGATCCCTGGCTTGCTCCTGACTCTGCTGTTTTCCTTGTTCCTGCTCGTCTGACTATTTGCTTTGGCTCCTGACTGAGCTTGTCTAACTACCAGCTCTGGTTTTGACTCCTGGCTTGTTATTTGACTTGTGGACTTTTTATTATTTTTTGCTATTAATAAAGGTGTGATTATTTTTGCACTTCTCGTCTCAGTCTGATTCCTGGCACCCTGACAGCTGGACATTTCAGTTTTCAAATTAAACCTATTTTTAACATTGAGTGGGTTAGTAATATCCGTGACTATATCTTTTTTTTTTTTTTTTTTTTTTTTTTTTTATACGCAAACACATACAGGGGTAAGAAAATATCAGTTTACTAGGCAGGGTAAGAACATTATCAGTCCAGAATCTTAGCTGTTCAGTGTGCAGCCATTTTGTTAGTGGAATGTGCACTGTTATTTTTTTAATAATAAAAGCAAGCTACACTACAGACACATATTTTATACACACAAAAAAAAATCTATAAGTATAAGATCAAGGCAGCACATACCTTGATCAACCTTTTCTGCTACTGCCTCCTTATGCTCAGATCGTCACACAGTCCAACTTACAGTGACACTACACCCCCAGGCCAAAAGAAACAAACCGTTCTTCTACTGCTCACTTGCTCCTCTACTGCCACACCCTGCTGCTATAGCACCAATTCTATCTCACTGCACAGTCAGGGGCTTATCTAGGATTGCAGCTCCGCCCCTACCCACCCCCAGGTGATGTCGCAATCCTCTGCCTACTTGCAGCGCCAACCCCCCACCACCACCAAATTATGTCACCATACTCACTTGACAAAAAAATATATATATTTTTCTATAAACAGCTGTATTCCAGTGTATCATTGGGGGGCCGTATTGTAATCGTTTCGCCACCGGTACTTTGAGACCCCTGGTCTAGTGCATCAATTGACTAGAAAGCAATGCTCACTTTACCCAGTGAATAAGCTGCTCTATACACTTATAACACTACACATGGCTTTAAAAATATAATATTATAGCTTAAACAGAAATTACTGAATGACTGAACTCATTTACACAAACTACTCATTTCATAAAAACTTTCAGATTTGTTTGTACTAAAATCATTATGCTGAGGACCCCAATAATATTAAAGTAAAGAACTGAAACAGAGCACTAACAAAACTGCATATTTCATTTTTTTCTGTTATTTTTGTATCTTTGATTTACTGGCAAATAATACTTTCTGTGCCCATGCTATAACAGTAATACGTTAATTTCTACAAAATTAAACACGAGAACTAATCTTGTTTAAAGTTGTAAAAGGAACCAGTGTTTTGTTGAGATAAGCAATCCTAATATTTGCTGACTCTTTGAATTAGGCTGTTTTAACATGAAGAGTGGGGAGGGGGGGGGGTCATTTATTATTTCAGTGACATTTATACACCTGTATGGTGTGTTTTTTACTTTAACAAATATTTTTACTATAAAAGGCTCACAGTGACTGGTGTCACAATCACATAGCAGATGATCAGCACCACATTATCCTACCTTGTCCATACACAGACCGACCCTGTACTCTTTACTTCTCACTTTAACCTGACCTCCTGCAGACTGGAGCTGAATCTCGGCAGTGCAATGTTTTATGAGACAAGTCTAAGACCACAACATAAATCATTTGTTCATCCCCCATCTGTCAGGCAACAGACACAGTCAACTTTACTTTTATTTTTAAAAAACGTTTTAACCCCGTAACAACCGAGGACGTGCCAGGAATGTCCTACAAAAAACACCCTTAACGACCAAGGATGTTCCTGGCACGTCCTCTGGGGTTTGAAGCTCTGGAAGCGATCCTGATCACTTCCAGCTGCTTCCAGGGAATTGCAGTGATACCTTGATATTCAGGCATTACTGCAATATCCTTTTCTTCTGTTAAGTGTGATCAGTCCACGGGTCATCATTACTTGTGGGATATTAACTGCTCCCCTACAGGAAGTGCAAGAGGATTCACCCAGCAGAGTTGCTATATAGCTCCTCCCCTCTACGTCACCCCCAGTCATTCTCTTGCACCCAACGACTAGATAGGATGTGTGAGAGGACTATGGTGATATATTTAGTTTTTATATCTTCAATCAAAAGTTTGTTATTTTATAATAGCACCGGAGTGTGTTATTCCTTCTCTGGTAGAATTTGAAGAAGAATCTACCTGAGTTTTTCTATGATTTTAGCCGGAGTAGTTAAGATCATATTGCTGTTTCTCGGCCATCTGAGGAGAGGTAAACTTCAGATCAGGGGACAGCAGGCAGATTAATCTGCAAAGAGGTATGTAGCAGTTTATTATTTTCTGACATGGAATTGATGAGAAAATCCTGCCATACCGTTATAATGTAAACTCAGCCTTGAATGCAGTAGATGTAGCTGATATCAGGCTGTCATGTATGTATATTTTACACTTCAGTTTTCTGGGAAATGGTACTTCTCTGGCTTTTAAACTGTATACATAGACTTAACCTATTTTGCAGGGACTTGCAATAGGTTTTAAATGACAATTAATTATTGAGGTAAAACTTTTTTTTGCTGGCATGTAAAAACGTTTTTTTCTCTGAGGTACTGGGTGAAAAAATGTTTTGGGCACTTTTTTTCCACTTGGCAATAGTTTTGATTTAAATTAGAGCAGTTCACTGATCCCTCTCACTGTTATGTGTGTGGGGGAGGGGCCATTTTGGTGCTTTCACTATGCATCAGAAAAACTCAGTCAGAGGTTCATTTTCTTCCTGCATGATCCGGTTCATCTCTACAGAGTTCAGGGATCTCAAGAGTCTTTTTTGAGGGAAGTAATCATTACAGCAGAGCTGTGCTGATTGTATTGACTGTGATATAAAAAACGTTTATTTGTGTATTTTTTTCTGCTGCCTGGGTTAGTTATCATTTGCTGAGGGGAACAATCCTTTGCTAAAACTGTATATTCTGACAAAGATTGATGCTATAACTTAATTATTTTATCTGTTATAATATTTTCTGTGCTTCTTAAAGGCACAGTTCGTTTTCATATTATTTGTAAATTACTTTGAAAAGTATTTCCAAGTTGCTGTTTATTTGCTAGTGTGTTAAACATGTCTGATTCAGAGGAATATCTCTGTGCTATATGTGTTAATGCCAAAGTGGAGCCCAATAGAAATTTATGTACTAAATGTATTGATGCTACTTTAAAAAATAGTCAATCTGTACAAATTGAACATATTTCACCAAACAACGAGGGGAGAGTTATGCCGACTAACTCGCCTCACGTGTCAGTACCTGCATCTCCCGCTCAGGAGGTGCGTGATATTGTAGCGCCGAGTGCATCTGGGCGGCCATTACAAATCACATTACAAGATATGGCTACTGTTATGACTGAAGTTTTGGCTAAACTACCAGAACTAAGAGGTAAACGTGATCACTCTGGGATGAGAACAGAGTGCGCTCATAATGCAAGGGCCATGTCTGATACTGCGTCACAGTTTGCAGAACGTGAAGACGGAGAGCTTCATTCTGTGGGTGACAGTTCTGATCCAAATAAACTGGACTCAGACATTTCAAATTTTAAATTTAAGCTTGAGAACCTCCGTGTGTTACTAGGGGAGGTATTAGCGGCTCTGAATGATTGTAACACAGTTGCAATCCCAGAAAAAATGTGTAGGTTGGATAAATATTTTGCGGTACCGACGAGTACTGACGTTTTTCCTATACCTAAGAGACTTACTGACATTGTTACTAAGGAGTGGGATAGACCCGGTGTGCCTTTCTCACCCCCTCCTATATTCAGAAAAATGTTTCCAATAGACGCCGCCACACGGGACTTATGGCAAATGGTCCCTAAGGTGGAGGGAGCAGTTTCTACTTTAGCTAAGCGTACCACTATCCCAGTGGAGGATAGCTGTGCTTTTTCAGATCCAATGGATAAAAAATTAGAGGGTTACCTTAAGAAAATGTTTGTTCAACAAGGGTTTATATTGCAACCTCTTGCATGTATTGCGCCTGTCACGGCTGCAGCAGCATTTTGGTTTGAGTCTCTGGAAGAGACACTTCAATCATCCACACTAGATGACATCACACACAAACTTAAATTCCTTAAGTTAGCTAATTCATTTATTTCAGATGCCGTAGTACATTTAACTAAACTTGCGGCTAAAAATTCAGGATTCGCCATTCAGGCACGCAGAGCTCTGTGGCTAAAATCCTGGTCAGCTGATGTTACGTCTAAATCTAAATTGCTTAATATTCCTTTCAAAGGGCAGACCTTATTCGGGCCCGGCTTGAAAGAGATTATTGATGACATTACAGGAGGTAAAGGTCATGCCCTGCCTCAGGACAAGGCCAAAGCCAAGGCTAGACAGTCCAATTTTCGTTCCTTTCGTAATTTCAAAGCAGGAGCAGCATCAACTTCCTCTGCACCAAAACAGGAAGGAGCTGTTGCTCGCTACAGACAAGGCTGGAAACCTAACCAGTCCTGGAACAGGGGCAAACAGGCCAGAAAACCTGCTGCTGCCCCTAAGACAGCATGAATTGAGGGCCCCCGATCCGGGACCGGATCTAGTGGGGGGCAGACTTTCCCTCTTCGCCCAGGCTTGGGCAAGAGATGTTCAGGATCCCTGGGCGTTAGAGATCATATCTCAGGGATACCTTCTGGACTTCAAATCCTCTCCCCCAAGAGGGAGATTTCATCTGTCAAGGTTGTCAACAAACCTAACAAAGAAGGAAGCGTTTCTACGCTGCGTACAAGATCTTTTATTAATGGGAGTGATCCATCCAGTTCCGCGGTTGGAACAAGGACAAGGGTTTTACTCAAATCTGTTTGTAGTTCCCAAAAAGAGGGAACCTTCAGGCCAATCTTGGATTTAAAGATCCTAAACAAATTCCTAAGAGTTCCATCGTTCAAGATGGAAACTATTCGAACAATTTTGCCCATGATCCAAGAGGGTCAGTACTTGACCACAGGGGATTTAAAGGATGCTTACCTTCACATACCGATTCACAGAAGTCATTACCAGTATCTAAGGTTTGCCTTTTTAGACAGGCATTACCAGTTTGTAGCTCTTCCATTCGGACTGGCTACGGCTCCAAGAATCTTCACAAAGGTTCTGGGCACTCTTTTGGCGGTACTAAGACCGCGAGGAATTTCAGTAGCTCCGTACTTAGACGACATACTGATACAAGCTTCAAGCTTTCAAACTGCCAAATCTCATACAGAGATAGTACTGGCATTTCTAAGGTCGCATGGATGGAAAGTGAACGAAGAGAAAAGTTCTCTCTTTCCACTCACAAGAGTTCCCTTCCTGGGGACTCTGATAGATTCTGTAGAAATGAAGATTTACCTGACAGAGGACAGGTTAACAAAACTTCAAAATGCATGCCGTGTCCTTCATTCCATTCAAGAGACCAGAAATTCTCTTCTATGGTGGCTTTATCGGCCACATCTGTCCAGGGGAATGCCATTCAGCAGGCCAGACTGGTCAATTGTAACAACAGACGCCAGCCTACTAGGTTGGGGCGCTGTCTGGAATTCTCTGAAGGCTCAGGGACTATGGAATCAGGAGGAGAGTCTTCTTCCAATAAACATTCTGGAATTGAGAGCAGTCCTCAATGCTCTTCTGGCTTGGCCCCAGTTAGCAACTCGGGGGTTCATCAGGTTCCAGTCGGACAACATCACGACTGTAGCTTATATCAACCATCAGGGAGGGACAAGAAGCTCCCTAGCAATGATGGAAGTATCGAAGATAATTCGCTGGTCAGAGTCTCACTCTTGCCACCTGTCTGCAATCCACATCCCGGGAGTGGAGAACTGGGAGGCGGATTTCTTAAGTCGTCAGACTTTTCATCCGGGGGAGTGGGAACTTCATCCAGAGGTCTTTGCCCAAATACTTCCACGTTGGGGCAAACCAGAGATAGATCTCATGGCGTCTCGACAGAACGCCAAGCTTCCGCGCTACGGGTCCAGATCCAGGGATCCGGGAGCGGTCCTGATAGATGCCTTGACAGCACCATGGACCTTCAGGATGGCTTATGTGTTTCCACCTTTCCCGATGCTTCCTCGATTGATTGCCAGAATCAAACAAGAGAGAGCATCAGTGATTCTAATAGCGCCTGCATGGCCACGCAGGACTTGGTATACAGATCTGGTGGACATGTCATTCTGTCCACCTTGGTCGTTACCTCTGAAACAGGACCTTCTGATTCAGGGTCCTTTCAAACATCAAAATCTAACTTCTCTGAAGCTGACTGCTTGGAAATTGAACGCTTGATCTTATCAAAGCGTGGTTTTTCTGAGTCAGTTATTGATACCTTAATACAGGCTAGGAAGCCTGTCACCAGAAAGATTTACCATAAAATATGGCGTAAATACCTATATTGGTGCGAATCCAAAGGTTACTCTTGGAGTAAGGTTAGGATTCCTAGGATATTGTCTTTTCTACAAGAAGGTTTAGAAAAGGGGTTATCCGCTAGTTCCTTAAAGGGACAGATCTCAGCTCTGTCCATTCTGTTACACAAGCGTCTGTCAGAAGTTCCAGACGTTCAGGCTTTTTGTCAGGCTTTGGCCAGGATTAAACCTGTGTTTAAAGCTGTGGCTCCACCATGGAGTTTAAACCTTGTTCTTAACGTTTTACAGGGTGTTCCGTTTGAACCCCTTCATTCCATTGATATAAAGTTGTTATCTTGGAAAGTTCTATTTTTAATGGCTATTTCCTCGGCTCGAAGAGTCTCTGAGTTATCAGCCTTACATTGTGATTCTCCTTATTTGATTTTTCACTCGGATAAGGTAGTTCTGCGTACTAAGCCTGGGTTCTTACCTAAGGTAGTCACTAACAGGAATATCAATCAGGAGATTGTTGTTCCATCCTTGTGCCCAAATCCTTCTTCGAGGAAGGAACGTCTTTTGCACAATCTGGATGTAGTTCGTGCCCTTAAATTTTATTTACAGGCAACTAAAGATTTTCGACAAACGTCTTCCCTGTTTGTCGTTTACTCTGGTCAGAGGAGAGGTCAAAAAGCTTCTGCTACCTCTCTCTCTTTTTGGCTTCGTAGCATAATTCGTTTAGCTTATGAGACTGCTGGACAGCAGCCTCCTGAAAGAATTACAGCTCATTCCACTAGAGCTGTGGCTTCCACTTGGGCCTTTAAGAATGAGGCCTCTGTTGAACAGATTTGCAAGGCTGCAACTTGGTCTTCGCTTCATACTTTTTCCAAATTTTACAAATTTGACACTTTTGCTTCCTCGGAGGCTATTTTTGGGAGAAAGGTTCTTCAGGCAGTGGTTCCTTCTGTATAAAGAGCCTGCCTATCCCTCCCGTCATCCGTGTACTTTTGCTTTGGTATTGGTATCCCACAAGTAATGATGACCCGTGGACTGATCACACTTAACAGAAGAAAACATAATTTATGCTTACCTGATAAATTCCTTTCTTCTGTAGTGTGATCAGTCCACGGCCCGCCCTGTTTTTTAAGGCAGGTAAATATTTTTTAAATTATACTCCAGTCACCACTACACCCTTGGCTTCTCCTTTCTCGTTGGTCCTTGGTCGAATGACTGGAGGTGACGTAGAGGGGAGGAGCTATATAGCAACTCTGCTGGGTGAATCCTCTTGCACTTCCTGTAGGGGAGCAGTTAATATCCCACAAGTAATGATGACCCGTGGACTGATCACACTACAGAAGAAAGGAATTTATCAGGTAAGCATAAATTATGTTTTTTACCCTACCAATGCAGAGAGAGCCCTCTATGCATCAGCCATCAATGGGGCCGATCATTGGTGGGTGGGAGCTGCATTAGGTAGATGGTTGGGAGGCCCCTCAATGTAGACTTCCGTCTGCCCTGTTATGGATCCGGTCCTCAAGTGATGCAGTAGCGGCAGGGGGGGCGTGCACGCGCGCCGCAGTTACTGGTCAATTCAGTGAAGATAGTTGCAATCAATGGAAAGGAGGGAGAGGGAGGGTGGGATAAAAAGTGCTAGGGAAGGAATCTAGGAGGGGGAGGATGGGTAGGGTATTGAGGGGGGGCAGCTACACTATAGAAAATATTTTTTTAAAAAAAAATAATAAAAATATTTTTTGGGGCAACTTGGGTACTGGCAGACAGTTGCCAGTACCCAAGATGGTGGCAAATAGGTAGAGGAGGGGAGGGTTAGAGAGCTGTATGGGGGGGATCAGGGAGGTTGGAGTCTAAGGGGGAATCCTACACAGCAGAATACGTTTTTTTTTATTTTAAAATAAACAAGAAAAACCAGGCCTCGATCCGATATACAGCGTTGCCGGCGACGCCAAAATTTGCGTGGGTTTGGTATCCTATATACGGTGTAACCTAGAAGTTAAGCTCGTATATTTCTGCCTTCGCCCGTAGTTTTTTGGGCCATAGACAGGTATACCAAACCCGCGCAATTTGGTATCCAATATACAGCGTAAGGACATACGTGGCGAAAATAGAGAAATCTTACTCCATTTTCACCTCGCCACAAAATGCAGCCGTAGTAAGCCTTACGCTGTCTATTGGAGCCCCGTAACTCCCTAAACTACCTGCCAAATAAAACCTAACACCTAACGCATGCGCAATGTCTATCTACCTATCAACCGTGATCCCCCACCGCAATCCCTAATAAAGTGTTTAACCCCTAAACCGCCGCTCCCGGACCCCGCCGCCACCTACATTAAAAGTATAACCCCCTAATGTGATCCCCCTACACCGTCGCCAGCTACATTACATACCCCCTAATGTGATCTCCTACCCCGCCGCCAGCTATATTAAATGTATTATCCCCTAATCTAATCCCCTACACCGCCGCCAGCTATATTAAATTAAATAACCCCTAATCTAATCCCCCTAAAGTAATCACCTCTATTACCAGCCCTTAAAAGGGCCTTTTGCGTGACATTGCCCCAAAGTAACAGCTCTATTGCCAGCCCTTAAAAGGGCTTTTTGCGGGGCATTGTCACAAAGTAATCAGCTCTTTTGCATCTAATCTAAATCCCCCTACACCGCCGCCACCTATAATAAATGTATTACCCCTAATCTAAATCCCCCTACACCACCGCCACCTATAATAAATAGATTAACCCCTAATCTAATCCCCCTACACCGCCGCCAGCTATATTAACTATATTAACCCTAATTATATTAGGGTTAATATAGTTATTATATTATATATATTAACTATATTAACCTAATTATATTAGGGTTAATATAGTTAATATCGTTATATATATATATATATATATATATATATATATATATATATATATATATATATATAAAGTATAATAACCCTATCTAACTCTAACATCCCTAACTAAATTTTTATTAAAATAAATCTAATTAATATTAATATTATGAATTAAAATATTCCTATTTAAATCTAAATACTTACCTATAAAATAAACCCTAAGATAGCTACAATGTAATTAATAATTACATTGTAGCTATTTTATGGTTTATATTTATTTTACAGGTAACTTGGTATTTATTTTAACTAGGTACAATAGGCTAGCTATTAAATAGTTAATAACTATTTAATAGCTACCTAGTTAAAATAATTACCAATTTACCTGTAAAATAAATCCTAACCTAAGTTACAAATTCTAAGCCTATTCTAAGCCCCCTAATAAAATAACAAAGCCCCCCAAAATAAAAAAAAAATTCTACCCTAATCTAAATTAAAAAAGTTAACAGCTCTATTACCTTACCAGCCCTTAAAAGGGCTTTTTGCGGGGCATGCCCCAAAGAAATCAGCTTTTTTGCCTGTAAAAAAAACACAATACCACCCCCCAACATTACAACCCACATACCCCTACTCTAACCCAAACCCCCCTTAAATAAACCTAACACTACCCCCCTGAAGATCTCCCTACCTTGTCTTCACCCAGCCGGGCCGAACTCTTCATCCGATCCGGGCGATGTCTTCAATCAAGCGGCAAAGAAGAAGTCTTCCATCTGGGCTATGTCTTCAATCAAGCGGCATCTTCAATCTTCTTTCTTCGCTCCTCCGATGCGGAACATCCATACAGCACGACGACTTCCCGACGAATGAGGTTCCTTTAAATGACGTCATCCAAGATGGCGTCCGTCGAATTCCGATTGGCTGATAGGATTCTATCAGCCAATCGGAATTAAGGTAGGAAAAATCTGATTAAATCGTATTCAAGTTCAATCCGATTGGCTGATTGGTTCTGCCAATCGGATTGAAATTGAATCTGATTGGCTGATTCAATCAGCCAATCAGATTTTTCCTACCTTAATTCCGATTGGCTGATAGAATCCTATCAGCCAATCGGAATTCGAAGACATAGCCCGGATGGAAGACTTCTTCTCTGTCGCTTGATTGAAGACATCGCCCGGATCGGATGAAGAGTTCGGCCCGGCTGGGTGAAGACAAGGTAGGGAGATCTTCAGGGGGGTAGTGTTGGGTTTATTTAAGGGGGGTTTGGGTTAGAGTAGGGGTATGTGGGTGGTGGGTTGTAATGTTGGGGGGTGGTATTGTTTTTTTTTACAGGCAAAAGAGCTGATTTCTTTGGGGCATGCCCCGCAAAAAGCCCTTTTAAGGGCTGGTAAGGTAATAGAGCTGTTAACTTTTTTAATTTAGATTAGGGTAGGGAATTTTTTTTATTTTGGGGGCTTTGTTATTTTATTAGGGGGCTTAGAACAGGTGTAATTAGCTTAAAATTCTTGTAATCTTTTTTTTATTTTTTGTAATTTAGTGGAGGATTTTTTTGTATTTTAGTTTATTTAATTGTATTTTAGTTTAGATATTTGTAGTTTATTTAATTTATTGATAGTGTAGTGTTAGGTGTATTTGTAACTTAGGTTAGGATTTATTTTACAGGTAATTTGGTAATTATTTTACCTAGGTAGCTATTAAATAGTTATTAACTATTTAATAGCTATTGTACCTAGTTAAAATAAATACCAAGTTACCTGTAACATAAATATAAACCCTAAAATAGCTACAATGTAATTATTAATTACATTGTAGCTATCTTAGGGTTTATTTTATAGGTTTGCATTTAGATTTAAATAGGAATATTTTAATTATTAATATTAATATTAATTAGATATATTTTAATAAGAATTTAGTTAAGGATGTTAGAGTTAGATATGGTTATTATACTTAATATATATATATATATAATATAATAACAATATTAACTATATTAACCCTAATATAATTAGGGTTAATATAGCTGGCGGCGGTGTAGGGGGATTAGATTAGGGGTTAATCTATTTTATATAGGTTGCGGCGGTGTAGGGGGATTTAGATTAGGGGTTAATACATTTATTATAGGTGGCGGCGTGTAGGGGTATTGTGTTTTTTTTACAGGCAAAAGAGCTGATTTCTTTGGGGCATGCCCCGCAAAAAGCCCTTTTAAGGGCTGGTAAGGTAATAGAGCTGTTAACTTTTTTAATTTAGATTAGGGTAGAATTTTTTTTTTTATTTTGGGGGGCTTTGTTATTTTATTAGGGGGCTTAGAATAGGCTTAGAATTTGTAACTTAGGTTAGGATTTATTTTACAGGTAAATTGGTAATTATTTTAACTAGGTAGCTATTAAATAGTTATTAACTATTTAATAGCTAGCCTATTGTACCTAGTTAAAATAAATACCAAGTTACCTGTAAAATAAATATAAACCATAAAATAGCTACAATGTAATTATTAATTACATTGTAGCTATCTTAGGGTTTATTTTATAGGTAAGTATTTAGATTTAAATAGGAATATTTTAATTCATAATATTAATATTAATTAGATTTATTTTAATAAAAATTTAGTTAGGGATGTTAGAGTTAGATAGGGTTATTATACTTTATATATATATATATATATATATATATATATAAAACGATATTAACTATATTAACCCTAATATAATTAGGTTAATATAGTTAATATATATAATATAATAACTATATTAACCCTAATATAATTAGGGTTAATATAGTTAATATAGCTGGCGGCGGTGTAGGGGGATTAGATTAGGGATTAATCTATTTATTATAGGTGGCGGTGGTGTAGGGGGATTTAGATTAGTGGTAATACATTTATTATAGGTGGCGGCGGTGTAGGGGGATTTAGATTAGATGCAAAAGAGCTGATTACTTTGTGACAATGCCCCGCAAAAAGCCCTTTTAAGGGCTGGCAATAGAGCTGTTACTTTGGGGCAATGTCACGCAAAAGGCCCTTTTAAGGGCTGGTAATAGAGGTGATTACTTTAGGGGGATTAGATTAGGGGTTAATGTATTTAATATAGCTGGCGGCGGGGTAGGGGGATTAGATTAGGGGTTTATTAATTTAATATAGCTGGCGGCGGGGTAGGGGGATTAGATTAGGGGTTAATAATTGTAATATAGCTGGCGGCGGGGTAAGGGGATTAGATTAGGGGTTAATAATTTTAATATAGCTGGCGGCGGGGTAGGGGGATTAGATTAGGGGTTAATCATTTTAATATAGCTGGCGGCGGGATAGGAGCTCACATTAGGGGGTAGTTTAATGTAGCTGGTGGCGGGGTAGGAGCTCACATTAGGGGGTAGTTTAATGTAGGTGGCGGCGGCGGTGTAAGGGGTTCACATTGGGGGTAGTTTAATGTAGGTGGCGGCGGGGTAGGAGCTCACATTAGGGGTAGTTTAATGTAGGTGGCGGCGGTGTAAGGGGCTCACATTAGGGGGTAGTTTAATGTAGGTGGCGGCGGGGTAGGAGCTCACATTAGGGGGTAGTTTAATGTAGGTGGTGGCGGCGGTGTAAGGGGCTCACATTAGGGGGTAGTTTAATGTAGGAGCTCACATTAGGGGGTAGTTTAATGTAGGTGGCGGCGGGGTCCGGGAGTGGCGGTTTAGGGGTTAATAACTTTATTAGGGGTTAATACATTTTTTATTGTTAGGAGTGAGAGGGGGGATAGCGGATAGAGGGGTATACGTGTCGGGCTATGTTTGGGAGGCGTGTTAGACAGTACGGGAGATTTAATACTTTAGTCAGGTTTTGTAGGCGCCGGCAGTTTCTAAAGTGCCGTAAGTCACTGGCGACTCCAGAAATTTGTACTTACGCAGATTTCTGGACATCGCTGGTTTATACGACTTACGGCACTTTAGCATCTGACGGTGGGGTATATTGGATAGCTCAAATTGCGAGCTGAAATTACGGGCGGCGGGAGTTCCCTCGCTTGCGCCGCAAACTATGATCTATATCGGATCGCGCCCCCAGTACTTAAGATGGCGGGGACAATTGTGGGGTGGAGGAGGGAAGAGAGCTGTTTGGGAGGGATTAGGGGGTGGGATATGTCAGGTGGGAGGCTGATCTCTACACTAAAGCTAAAATTAACCCTGCAAGCTCCCTACAAGCTACCTAATTAACCCCTTCACTACTGGGTATAATTCACGTGTAGTGCACAGCAGCATTTAGTGGCCTTCTAATTACCAAAAAGCAACGCTAAAGCCATATATGTCTGCTATTTCTGAACAAAGGGGATCCCAGAGAAGCATTTACAACCATTTGTGCCATAATTGCACAAGCTGTTTGTAAAGAATTTCAGTGAGAAACCTAAAATTTGTGAAAAAGTGAACAATTTGTTTTATTTCATCGCATTTGGCGGTGATATGGTGGCATGAAATGTACCCAAATGGGCCTAGATCAATACTTGGGGTTGTTTACTATACTACACTAAATCTAAAATTAACCCTACAAGCTCCCTAATTAACCCCTTCACTGCTGGGCATAATACATGTGTGGTGCGCAGTGGCATTTAGCGGCCTTCTAATTACCTTCTAAAAACCTAAAATTGTGAAAAAATTTTAATTTTTTTTTTATTTGATTGCATTTGGCGGTGAAATGGTGGCATGAAATCTACCAAAATGGGCCTAGATCAATACTTGGGGTTGTCTACTACACTACACTAAATCTAAAATTAACCCTACAAGCTCCCCACATGCTCCCTAATTAACACCTTAACTGCTGGGCATAATACACGTGTGGTGTGCAGCGGTATTTAGCGGCCTTCTAATTACCAAAAAGCAACTCCAAAGCCATTAATGTCTGCAATTTCTGAACAAAGGGGATCCCAGAGAAGCATTTACAACATTTTGTGCCATAATTGCACAAGCTGTTTGTAAATAATTTCAGTGAGAAACCTAAAGTTTGTGAAAAAGTGAACAATTTTTATTATTTGATCGCATTTGGCGGTGAAATGGTAACATGAAATATACCAAAATGGGCCTAGAATTAGCCTGCTAAAAAATATATATATACATGTTAGGGCTGCACAATTAACCGCACATGCTGTTTTAAACTGCGATTAATCACCGCGGTTTAAAAACCGCGAGAGTACGCGATTTTCTTGAAAAAATTTTTTTCTTTCATCTTCATGAAAACTGAGGCGGAGAGGGAGGATGAGAGGCGGACCAGGGTGCGGCCGTGGGCGGACCTGAGAATGCCCGCGAAATGGCCATTTTTGCAGAGAATTATGAGTGTGTGGCAGCAACTGGCTTTCATCCTGACCTGCAGTCATCTGGGAGTAGAGTGGCGGTGGTCAAGCATTGGTCAAGCGGTGGTGTGGCGGTGGGACAGCTTAAAGTTCCGAGCAATAAAGTGAGTATTAGAAAAAAAAACTTTTAAAGTGCACTTATTTTTCTGTGATGCATGTGAAATTGTGAAATGTATTTTAATAATAATAATAAAGAACAGTCTCTAGCTCTACTCCATCATCAGAATGTATAGAGGTCAGAGGATGATAATATTAATGCTATAGATAATAATGAGATAGTTATTTTTTAATAGAATTACTGATTTAGATTCCCAGAAGATAGATCATCAATCTCCTAAACAGTACACAGTGGTGCAGTCAGTGAGTGCACATATTTTTGTTTTGTATAATATTTTTATTTTATTTTTAAATAGTTAATTTTTTATTCACATTACCATTACCCTTATTATACCATTTTGCAGTCCAGTAGTGTACCATAAGTTATAACACAAATCATTTTTAATAAATAATAAAAAAAAGATCTCTTCTCTTATGATATTAGTTTATGTTCCACTTCCCAAATAAGTTATATTGGTGTAATAATAAGTTTATTTTTTATTTATGGATGGATGCATTGCTGCAGCTGCTGCAAGTGCAAATAAAGTAATATTTTTATTTTTATTTAAATAAAATTCTAATATTTTTTTTATTGTAGCTCAGCCTCTGCAATTACTGCAAGTCAGATTGTTTTTTTTTATGATTGATGCTTGCTAGGCTAGTACTGCAGCAATAAAAAATCATTAATGGTGTTAATGCATTTTGGTGAGCAAAAATATCAAAATTAGCCTGATGCTTAAATGTGCAAGCAATGCATTCATTGTGTCAAGTCTGCAATGCCCTATTAACTGTCCATGTGCAGCCACAAAATAGCAGCCCTAAGTATGCCTAACCAATTGTGTTTAAGAAAAAAAAAATAGCTAAGCTAATAAAATATAAGTCAATTTAATATTAAATGTTACTTGCTTAGGATGCCATGCCATGCTCTATTGCTCTTGAACACAAAACAAATTAATTAAATGTAGAAGAAAAGTGTTTTTTTTTACTTTTATGTCCCTCCCAGGCCATTACTTTTTCTGACTGTGTTGTTTCTGACTGTGAACAAACACAACACAGTCAGAAACAGTAATGGACTGGGAGGGACATCATCAAAGTAAAACACTTTTTTTTATCAAATTTTCATTAATTTATTTTGGCTTTCCAAAAAGTAGAACTTGTCTCCCTCCCACCACCACCTTATTCTAAAAATATTTTATGTTCATTGTTCAACCAACAGAAAATACTGCCTGACAGTGCCTGTGTGTCATCTACTCAAGTTCACCAAAGTCAGCCAACAGCTGTGGTTCCAGATTGCATCCTGTTTCTTCTTCTACAACAGCAAGGTCATCCACACATCCTGCAGCCTGTTTCTTCTTCTACAACAGCAAGGTCATCCACACATTCTAGTGCAGCCTGTTTCTTCTTCTACAACAGCAAGGTCATCCACACATCCTGCAGCCTGTTTCTTCTTCTACAACAGCAAGGTCATCCACACATCCTAGTGCAGCCTGTTTCTTCTTCTACAACAGCAAGGTCATCCACACATCCTAGTGCAGCCTGTTTCTTCTTCTACAACCGCAAGGTCATCCACACATCCTGCAGCCTGTTTCTTCTTCTACAACTGCAAGGTCATCCACACATCCTGCAGCCTGTTTCTTCTACGACAGCAAGGTCATCCACATCCTAGTGCAGCCTGTTTCTTCTTCTACAACAGCAAAGTCATCCTGCAGGTGCACTGCAACTATGAAAGCCTCTGTCTTCTGCAACAGCTAGGTCAGCCATTCAGCCAGTGTCTTCTACAACAGAAAGGACAGTCATCCAAAGCCAGTGTTTTCTACAACAGCAAGGTCAGTCCTCCAGAGCCAGTGTATTCTACAACTGCAAGGTCAGTCTCCTCCAGTGAAAGCCAGTGTTGCCTCAATCTAAATAAAGATGAATATTAGCAACCCCATTGTTGTCGTCTTTAAAGTTTATATTTAAATAATTTCAATCAAGTGTATAAGCCTGTGGTCTCTTGTCTCTACTCAATCAAGGTGACTGCATCATCATTAAGCTAAGCAAGCCCATCGTTGTCTTATTTATATTCAAGTGCAGCTAGCCTGTGTTCTCTCTTCAATCAAGGTGACTGCTTAATCAAGCGAGCCCATTGTTGTCGTCTTTATATTCAAGTGCAGAAAGCTAGTGTACTCTACTTCTCTTCAATCAAGGTGCCTGCATCATAGTACTAAGTATCAGACTATTTTTTCTTCTTTAAAGTGCAGAAAGCCTGTGTTCTCTCTTCAATCAAGGTGACAGCTTAATCAAGCCCATCGTTGCCTTCTTTATATTCAAGTGCAGCTAGCCTGTGTTCTCTCTTCAATCAAGGTGACTGTCACTGCATCATATAGCACATTGTTGTCCTCTCTTTATATTCAAGACTTTCAAGTGCATGTGGTCTCTCTCTTGTCTTAATTGCAACAGAAGCATATATTTTATTCTTTAATTATTTATCAAAATAAATTGTGTGATTCTAATCAAAAATCTTTAAGAAGCTTTTTTAAGACTGCTTCCGCTGCGTCATCTCTGCAACTTGAAGAAGCTATACAAGCATCATCAGAGCTAGGCTAACTGCATTATCAAGGCCATTCAATAGTTCTCTGTCTTTGTGTAATACCTTGCGTCCAGGTATTCCTCTGAAATGTACTGGTACTGGGAAATTCCTGTTTATTACTATACAGGGTTAACAGGATCACAATATGCAGAACTAAATACTATAATATTGGTGTGTATCACAATTGGATAATATGTTGCCACTATTGTGAGGGAGTGGTAACAAGTTTACCCGTTGTGAATTTAAGTAGTAGTTATTATAGGATTGAATGTAGTCAGAGGAGATACTGGTATGGTATTCCTTTAACCAAAAACACTTTGTGAGAAAAAGCTCTAGGTACTTGTTTCACTGAAAGAAAAGAGTAGTATTAAATGTCCTTTGCTTGGTTTTGTATCTACCCTCTTTGATGTTGCAGGCTTGCTCTCCGTTTGTGTGAGAGTCTTGTCTGTAGCGGTAATACCATCCGCTACTGTGCTGTAGAATTAGCCCACTGTTACGTCACAGTGAGGAGTGGCTTGAGTTATCCGGTCTCCGTTACGTTCACAGAGCTCCGTTGTTCCTGCTTGGCGGTACTGACAACCGCGTCTGTGTTGCAGATAGCGCCCACTGTTACGTCACAGGGGGGAGTGGATGTGGGACTCCGGTCTCCGTGTCAGTTACGGAGTGTGCTTGCGGGTAAGAATAGCGTTGAAGTGAGATCTGTATACAGCATATGTTGTTTCACTCTCAGTGGTGAGTCTTGCTTGTTCTTATTGGTAGTCCGCGGATTCGGTTCTTTGGAAGTTTAAGGAACAACAACAGCGTTGTAGTTGATAGAGGGAAAACCTCCTAAGTATGTCTTTGTAAATCTCAGTTTGTAAAAGCTGATGAAAAGTCTCTTAGGTAATTCAAACTCTGATTAGGAGAGGAGCACAGGATTACTTGCTGCAACAATTCACAAGGTTGCTAACAAATTGCTAAGCACCTGGTTGCAGGTGCAGTGAGGATTTGTAGTGTGTGGAGGAGGGCTTAGCTTAAAGGAACAGTCCTGACACTTTGTATTCAAGTGCAAGACTGTGGTCTAGTCTATTTGTGCCACAGTTGCCACTTGCCAGTGACACCTGACCCTACTGATATTGACAGTGTGTGCGGTAGTATAATCTACTGATTCTCCTCATATTTTTTGGGCCAGCTGGTATTCTGTGCGTGGTACATAAAATTTAAGATGAGTTCTGAAGAGCTGTCCGTGTCCAACAATAACGACGATGATGATGAAAATGATGTTGATGTTGCTACAGAATTGTTGGTGCCAAAAAAAAATTCCACATCAGTTGTTTGGGAATATTTTTGATTCAGAAAAGAGGATGAGAAACAGAACCAAGTAATCTGCAAAACTTGTGCTACGAGTGTTGCAGCAAAACGAAGTAACACATCAAACCTGTTCCAGCACCTTAAACAGCGGCATAAGTAAATCTTTGAACGATGTATGTAAAAAAAACCCTGGTAGAGAAAAGACAACACAAACAAGCTGTGAATATAAAGTTTAGCAGAAATCAATCAATCAATCATAAAGGCATTGAAAACACTAGTGATGCACCATATTCGAAGACCTCAGAAAGGCATAGAGAAATAACCAACGCTATTGCATATTATATATGCAAAGACATGGTGCCTGCATACACGATTAGTAAAGAAGGCTTCAAAAGAATTATACACACACTCGAAGAGATACCAACTGCTATCTCGCAATTACTTCTGGAGAAAACTAAGTCAGTGTATCATATGTGAAACCAGTTCTGCATTTATTAAACACAAAGATACTGGCTCTGGAGGAAGATGATTCTGACCTTACCAAGACACTGAAATCCCAAATTCTTGAATATATATTATGAATAGAAAATGAAAAAGATGAGGATACTCAAGATTTACTAGATATGGCATCATTCCTTGATCTACGATTCAAGACAACCTACATAAATGTGGATAAAATTACAAGCATCAAGGCCAAGGTGATGTCTGATATAGCCATTGTGTCTGAGCAGCAAGTCGTGCAGATTTAAAGTCAGCTGGCCAGCTAATTTCATTTCAATTAGCTTTGTGTGTCTTGAGTTCACTTGTGTGTGTATTATGTACTCTAACTATATTAGTGTTCTGTTATGTACTACAGAATAGCTGTGTGATGTAATATGAAATGGAGTGTAGGATGTAAGGATTGCCCTTGTCAGTGCTACATCCCCCATGTTTTCCTGGACAGTGGACACTCATTCAGCTAAATAACTAACAAATGCATCAGTGTGCATTGTAATAGCTTTACTGTACTTAGAATTTAGAAACAGAACCCACATCATGCTGCTGCACACTTAGCAGTTTTCAGGTTTCTCCATGCATGCAATGCATACACTGTTTCATATGTTACTCATACCACAGCTAGACTGACTGCCCAGTGCCCAAAAAAACAAAGGACAATGTGGTAAGAACTGGACAGCTATTTTCATTTCAATTAGCTGTGTGTGTGTTGAGTTCAGTTGTTTGTATTATGTATTGTAGTTGTTACTCTAACTATAACTGGTGTTCTACTTCTTACTGTGTTCTGTACTACAGCTATAGCTGTAAACATTAATGTAATATGACAGGCTGCAGGATGTCAGGATTGACTTTGTCAATGCCACATTCCCCATGTTTTCATGGACAGTCATTCAGCTAAATGACTAACACGTGCAGCAGGGTGCTGCATTGTACTATCTTTACTTAGAAACACAAATCATGCAGCTGGAGCTGGATAGTCCTCAGTCAGCACTTTTCAGGTTTCTTTCTACATGCTGCACACACTGCTTCATATGTTACTCTTACCACAGGTAGACTGACTGCCCAAGAAAACATGGGCAATGTGGTAAGAACTGGCCAGCTTATTTCATTTAAATTAGCTTTGTTTGTATGTTTTGAGTTAACTTGTTGTTATGTACTACTACCTCCTGTATATAACTGTGTTGATGTGTTCTACTTCTTAGTGGTCTTTTATATAGATCTACTACTACAGAATAGCTGTGACTAGTGTGTGATTGTATATGACAGGCTGCAGGATGTCAGGATTGACCTTGTCAATGCAACATCCCTCATGTTTCCCTGGACAGTAACTCCTAAAATGAATAACACATGCAGCAGTGTGTGCATTCATTGTACTTACTTTACTGCTAATTGCACTTATATTTATTTATATATACAGAACTTTACAAGTCATACTGCTGTAAAGATCAATTTTCAGGTTTCTCCATGCTTACACTGCTTCATATGTTAATCATACCACTGTGTCCACACTTTTAGAATGACTGTCCAATAAAACATGAATGTTGTATGAACTTGTGTGTCATAAGACCTAATAACTGGTTAGTGGCTACTATTTTATCACATCACAGGCAGCAAATTTTATTGTAACTATTTTTTGTTCTGTATTTTTATGCTCAAATAGTGTATTGGACATTGATAAACATGTACATTAAGATTCTGTAGTGTTAAATAAACTGTTTAATGCTAAATGAAGGTGTTATAGTCATTTTTAATAAAATTGCGATTAAATCGCAATCGTGGGTTTTTTTTAACAAAAAAAACGCAATTTTTTTTTTTTTGGTCATATCGCCCAGCCCTAATACATGTCAAGGGATATTCAGGGATATCAGTGTTCCAATGTAACTAGCGCTAATTTTTTTAAAAAGTGGTTTGGAAATAGCAAAGTGCTACTTGTAATTATTGCCCTATAACTTGCAAAAAAAGCAAAGAACATGTAAACATTGGGTATTTCTAAACTCAGGACAAAATTTAGAAACTATTTAGCATGGCTGTTTTTTGGTGGTTGTAGATGTGTAATAGATTTTGGGGGTCAAAGTTAGAAAAAGTGTTTTTCCATTTTTTCCTCATTTTATATTTTTTTATAGTAAAATATAAGATATGATGAAAATAATGGTATATTTAGAAAGTCCATTTAATGGCGAGAAAAACGGTATATAATATGTGTAGGTACAGTAAATGAGTAAGAGGAAAATTTCAGCTAAACATAAACACTGCAGAAATGCAAAAATAGCCTTGGTCCCAGACGGTCAACAAATGGAAAAGTGCTGTGGTCACTAAGGGGTTAAAGTCCCCCCCACCCTACTCACACACACAGCTGTTAAGTTTTATACAAAACATTTATGCACAGAAAAAATTAGTTTATAATATCCCTTTAATTATAACATATGTACACATAATCAGAACCATTATTTACTATTATGTCTTTGAACCATTTAAAGGGACAGGAAACTCAACTTTTCTTTCATGATTCAGATAAAGCAGCGATTTTAAACAACTTTCTAATTTTCTTCTATTATCAATGTTTATTTGTTAACTTGGAATCTTCTGTTGAAAAACAGGGACATATGCTTAGGAGCCAGCCCATTTCTGGATCACTATATGGCAGCCATTTTACAAGAATGTTATCCATTTACAAGAGCACTATATGGCAGCACTATTTCCTGTCATATAGCGCTGCTGATGCCTACCTAGGTATCTCTAACACAGAATATCATGGGAATGAAGCAAATTTAATAATAGAAGTAAATTGGAAACTTTTTTTTTAAATGATTTGCTCTGATTGACAAAAATGTTTGGGCTTCATATCCCTTTAATATACTTTTCTTTCATGTAAGTGGCAAGAGTCCATGAGGAGGGAGCAAAGTTGCCCAAACCTCAAAATGCCTATACATAAACCTCCCACCTCACTCATACCTCAGTTTTACAAACTTGGTGCCATCGTTGCAGGATGGGGAAACAAGTTGTGCTTGATTTCTTCTGTGAAAGGCGCTTCTAAGCATTTTGAAGCCCAATTCCTCTCAAAGTACAGTGTTTGTCTGAGGGATGTGAAGAGAGTATTGTCTGATGATGCCATGTTTTCACCTATAGGAAATCTATTCTAAGGCTCTCTGTAAATTTGGTCGTGGGGATTCATCTGCCACCTCCCTTTACAGATTGACATTATACTCCTCTACCATTACCTCTGCTGATATGTTTCAGTACTGGTTTAGCTGTCTGCTATATGTGGATGGGTGTCTTCAGGTAAGTATGTATATTTTTTTTAAGACACTCTCAACTATGTTTGGCACTTTATGTTTTAAATATATATATTACATATATTTGCCATGAGTCAGGTCTATGTTTATTTCCCTTTGCAGTCTTAACAGTTTCAGAATGGAAAATTATGTTTTGGGAGGAATTTAGTTATTTTTTTCTTACCTGAGGTTCCAGCTAGTTGTAACTTCTGTCTTGTTTTTTCAAATTTTCGAGGGCAAATTAGGCACGCGATGATGCAAAATGCTTCCATTTATTGTGTCATTCCTGGAGCAAATATTTTTGGCCCGAAGGTTGCGTTTGTTGTGATGCAAATCACATAATTTCTTGCTTTTTTTTTTTACACACATTTTTTTGCCGCAAAGTTGTGCCTGTTATGATGCGAATCATGTCATTTCCTGTTAACCTTGGCGCCAAAATTTTTTTTTCTCTGCATTTGCATCATCTTTGTTAGCGTCATTTTTGGCACCAAAAAAATTTGTTATATTCAGTCTCCTCCTTTTTTTCCTCTCTGCTTTCATTTGTTACAGAGGGCTATGATGTTTGCATTCTTTTGCATATAAGTATTTTTTCATAAGCATTTTTTCCCCATTCCTGAAACTGCTATTTTGAGGAAATTGGATATTCTATCTAAATGTTATTTTTTTTCTTTTTTGTTACATTTTTCAAGATGTCTCAAACTGATCCTGCCTCTGTTACTGTAGGAACCAAGTTGTATGAAAACAAATCTACTAAAGCTAAGTGTTTATGTTGTAAATTGGCTGATCTTCCTTCTTCAGCTCAAGTATGTGGCACTTGTTATGAGAAATAGTTTTATGCTGAGAATGTTTCAATAAGTACAACTACATCTACCGTTAAACCTTCACAGTCTAATGTACATGATATTCCTGTAGATATTAAAGATTATATTGCTGAAGCCATAGATAAGCCTATGACTGCTATTCCGCCTTCAAATAAACGTAAAAGGTCTCTCCCTACTTCTCATAAATCTAATGAAGTTTGTATTGATCAACATAATACTGAAGTATTGTCTGCTGAAGAGGATTTCTCTGGCTCAGAGGATCCTACTTCAAACTCTGACATTGATAAATCATCCTTTCTTTTTAAGATTGAATATTTACGTTCTTTGTTAAAGGGGTATTGACGAATCTAGTCCTCTTGATAACAAGAATAGCAAAAGTTTGAATTCTGTTTTTATGACTTCTCAAGTTACTCCTGAAGTTTTTAAGACTTCTGAGGTTACTCCTGAAGTTTTTCCTATTACAGATGATATCTCTAATATGATTGCTAAGGAATGGTCTAAGTCTGGTACTTTTAATCCTTTTTCTAGATTTAAAAAATTGTATCCTTTACCTGTGTCCAATTTAGAGCTTTCTGAGAAAGTCCCTAAGGTTGATAGCACTATTTCTACTCTTGCCAAACGTAATACTATTCCTATGGAAGATAGTACTTATTTTAAAGATCCCTTAGATAAGAAGATTGAATCTTATCTTAGGAAGGCATATTTACATACTGGCTATTTTCTTAGACCTGCAATTTCTATAGCTGATGTTGCTGCTGCTTCAACTTTTTGGTTGAACAATCTAGCACAGCAGATTATTCAACCATTATTATCTTACTTCAACATGCTAATCATTTCATTTGTGATGCTAAATTTGATATTATTAAAATTGATATTAAATCTATGTCTTTGGCTATTCTGTCTAGAAGAGCTTTATGGCTTAAATCATGGAATGCAGATATGGTGTCTAAATCTAGATTACCATCTTTATCTTTTCAAGGTAATAATTTATTTGTTTCTCAATTGGATTCCAGTATCTCCACTATCACTGGGGAAAGGGAGTTTTTCTGCCCCAATATAAGAAATCTAAGCATAAATTTAAAGCTCCCAATTGTTTTCGTTCCTTTTGTCAGACTAAGGAACAAAGAACACTTCTTCCCCTAAGGCCCCTGGTTCCAATTGGAGACTGTCAAAGAATTGGATTAAAGCCTAGCCTTATAAAAAAAAACAAATACAGCCCCTAAGACTGCATGAATGTGTGGCCCTCAAACCAGTTCAACTGGTGGGGGGCAGATTGAAATTGTTTTAAGACATTTAGGCAGATTCTGTCCAAAATCAGCGGATTCAGGATATTGTTTCTCAGGGGTATCAAATAGGTGTCAGAATAAGACCTCCCATAGTAAGATTCTTTCTTTCCCATGTTCTAGCAAACCCTGTGAAGGCTCAGACTTTTCTGAAGTGTGTTTTGGATCTAGAGTTTTCAGGGGTTATTGTTCCAGTTCCTCAACAGGAACAGGGTTTGGGTTTTTATTCAAATCTGTTTATTGTCCCAAAGAAGGAAGATTCATTCAGACCAATTCTGGATCTGAAAACTCTAAATCATTTTGTAAGATGGTGACTATAAGGACTATTCTGCCTATTGTTCAGCAAGGTCATTTCATGTCTTCAAAAGGACGCTTATCTTCATATTCCGATTCATCCAGATCACTATCGTTTCTGAGATTCTCTTTTCTAGACAAGCATTACCAATTTGTCTCTCTTCCATTTGGCCTAGCAACAGCTTCGAGAATCTTTTCAAAAGTTCTCGGTGCTTTTCTATCTGTAATCAGACAGCAGGGTATTGCAGTGTTTCCTTATTTGGACGATATTTTGGTACTAGCTCAATCTTTTCATTTAGCAGAATTTCACACAAAACAACTTGTGTGGTTTCTTCAAAGACATGGTTGGCGGATAAATTTACAAAAGAGTTTCCTTTTTCCTTTTTAGGTTTCCAGATAGATTCAATGTCCATGACTCTTTCTTTGACAAACAAGAGACAAATGAATTTAGTTTTAGCCTGTCTAAACCTTCAGTGGCTAAGTGCATGGAAGTTTTAGGTCTCATAACTGCAGCATTGGACACGATCCCCTTTGCTCATTTTCATATGAGACCTCTACAGCTTTGCATGTTGCACCAATGGTACAGGGATTATACTCCAATATCACAGTTGATATACTTAAATCCCAACATTCAACACTCTCTGATGGTTAAACCATCACCTTATTGTTCAAGGGGCCTCCTTTGTTCATCCTTCCTGGACTGTGATCACAACAGATGCAAGTCTTTCAGGTTGAGGAGCTGTCTGGGGGTCTCTGACAGCACACAAGGGGTTTGGGAACCTCAGGAGGCGAGGTTACCAATCAACATTTTAGAACTCTGTGCTATTTTCAGAGCTCTTCAGGCTTTGCCTCTATTGAAGAGAGAACTTTACATTTGATTACAAACAGACAATGTCACTACAGTGGCATATGTCAATCATCAAGGGGGGACTCATAGTCATTCAGCAATGAAAGAAGTATCTCTGATACTTTCTTGGACGGAATAAAACTCTTGTCAAGTTTCTGTGATTCCTATCCCAGGGGTAGACAATTGGGAAGCGGATTATCTCAGTCGTCAGACTTTATTTATGGGAGAGTGGTCTCTCCATCTAGATGTGTTTTTTTCAATTAGTACAGATGTGGGGTCCTCCAGAAATAGATCTGATGGCCTCACGTCTGAACAAATAGCTTCCAAGAAACCTTTCCAGGTCCAAGGATTCTCAGGCAGACACGATGGATGCTCTAGCAGTTCTTTGGTCTTACCAACCTGCTTACATTTTTCTGCCTCTGGTTTTTCTTCCAAGGGTGATCTCCAAGATCATAATGGAACAATCTTATGTGTTTCTGATAGCATCAGCTTGGCCTCTCAGGTTTTGAGATGTCAAGATGTCCAATTGCCAACTTTGGCCGCTTCCTTTAAGGTCAGACCTTCTGTCTCAGGGTCCGTTTTTCCATCAGGATCTCAAATCTATAAATTTGATGGCATGGAAATTGAATGCTTAGTCATAGAGGTTTCTCTGACTCAGTAATTAGCAGTATGATACAGGCTCGTAAGTCTGTTTCAAGGAAGATTTATTATCGGGTTTTTAAAACCTATATTTCATGGTGTTCAACTCATGATTATTCTTGGCATTCCTTTAGAATTCCTAGGATTTTACAGTTTCTTCAGGATGGTTTGGATAAGGGTTTGTATGTAAATACTTTGAAAGGACAAATTTCTGTTCTTTCTGTTTTATTTCATAGAAAGATTGCTAAACATTTACTGTTTTGTTCAGGCTTTGGTTCATATCAAACCTGTTTTTAAATCTATTACTCCTTGGAGTCTCAATTTGGTTTTGAAAACTTTACAGGCTCGTCCTTTTGAGCCTATGCATTCTCTGGACATTACATTGCTTTCTTGGAAAGTATTATTTATTTTGGCTATCTCTTCTGCTAGAAGTGTTTCTGAACTGTCTGATCTCTCTTGTGAGTCTCTTTATCTGATTTTCTATCAAGATTTTGCCTAAAGTTGTGAATTCTAACAACATTAATAGGGACATTGTTGTTCCTTCCTTGTGTCCTAATCCTAAGAATTCTCTTGAAAGGTCTTTATATTCTTTAGATGTGGTAAGAGCTTTGAAATATTATGTTGAGGCTACTAAAGATTTCAGAAAGACTTCTGGTCTATTTGTTATTTTTTCTGGCTCCAGGAAAGGTCAGAAAGCTTCTGCTGTTTCTCTGGCTTCTTGGTTGAGACTTTTGATTCACATAGCTTATTTGGAGGTGGAGCATTCTAAGATTCAGAGAATTACAGCTCATTCAACTAGATCAGTTGCCCCTTCTTGGGCTCTTAAGAATGAAGCTTCAGTTGATCAAATTTGCAAAGCAGCAAATTGGTCTTCTTTACATACTTTTTCTAAAATGTATCATTTTGCAGCCTTTGATAGAAAGGTTCTTCAGGCAGTTGTCTGAATTTGATTCTGATGCCTTTGTTTTGAGTTTTTTTTATATTTTTAAGAAAAAAATTAATTATTTTTTAGATTTAATTTCTCAGCGGTAATAGCTGTTTTTATTTTATCCCTCCCTCTCTAGTGACTCGTGGACTTCCATATCTTGGGTATTATATCCCATATGTCACTAACTTATGGACTTGTACCACTTACATGAAAGAAAACATGAATTTATCACAGTTATTTATTTCATAGTGGCAAGAGTCCATGAGACTAACCCTTTTTTGTGGTTATGATTTTTTACCAAGAGAGCAAAGCAAAATTGGTGATAAAAGTAAATTGGAAAGTTGTTTAAAATTACATTCCCTACTTAAATCATGAAAGTTGTTTGGGGACTTGACTGTCCCTTTTTAAAATAACAATTTCCATCAATAAAAACATAATATAATGCTGTATCCTGACATATTTTAGGACACAACAGAAAATACTCCGACATTTAAATAAATAGTTTGTTTCCTCCTTGCATATATCTATATGATAATCACACCCTGATGGGGAGGCAGGGACTCTGTATTCATCTGACACCAGAGGGGACAATAGACATCTATATGAGAACAAAAGTCCAGGTGTGACCCTCTCATTGTCTCCCAACTGACAAGTTGTACTCATGTGAGTCACACAGAGAAAGGTGACACTCCCACATTTGTATAAATATCTGTGTAACACTCAGTGATATCACAGGAGGAACCAGAGAGACTTCATACTTACAGAGCTTCTGCTAAACGGTAATATGCAAAACCTGACATAAATCTTTACTATCAGCCTCACACTGTTGGGTTTATATATTGATGAGAAAATAGTGTTCTGCATTTGTTATGATAGAGATAAACGATTTCACTTCATGTAAGAAACTGAGTTTATGTAAAAAAAAAAACCTCAACTGTACTTATTTAATTTGTTTTCTATATTTTTCATGCTGTGTTAATGAATGTATTGCTTAGTTTTTCCATTAAAAATGCTAATTTAGTACATAATAATTTACTGCAGTTTGTAAAATGAATGTTTGTAGCAGAACCAAGCCATATTTTCATGCTTGTCCAAAAATACATTTGTGGGGGTTGTTCCTGTTAACAAATGAGTAATAGCTTTTTTATGTATCAGCCAATTAGAATCCTGTATTTCCCTATAGGTTTATAATTAACTGTAGAGCCCAGATAAACCATTTTCATTTAATATTAGTGTGAAGCTGCTATTTGCTCCAGTAATAAATATCACTCAGCTTATGGCCCTGTTGTATCAATCTCATCACATGTACTGATCTAATCATAAATATCTTGTGATCTGCAAATTACTTTATTTATAATGAGGTTATTTTATAATACATTTCTCCAACATAGGTGTGTCCGGTCCACGGCGTCATCCTTACTTGTGGGATATTCTCTTCCCCAACAGGAAATGGCAAAGAGCCCAGCAAAGCTGGTCACATGATCCCTCCTAGGCTCCGCCTTCCCCAGTCATTCTCTTTGCCGTTGTACAGGCAACATCTCCACGGAGATGGCTTAGAGTTTTTTAGTGTTTAACTGTAGTTTTTATTATTCAATCAAGAGTTTGTTATTTTAAAATAGTGCTGGTATGTACTATTTACTCTGAAACAGAAAAGAGATGAAGATTTCTGTTTGTAAGAGGAAAATGATTTTAGCAACCGTTACTAAAATCGATGGCTGTTTCCACACAGGACTGTTGAGAGGAATTAACTTCAGTTGGGGGAACAGTGAGCAGACTTTTGCTGCTTGAGGTATGACACATTCTAACAAGACGATGTAATGCTGGAAGCTGTCATTTTCCCTATGGGATCCGGTAAGCCATTTTTATTACAGACAGAAAAAAAAAAAAAAAAAAAGGGCTTCACAAGGGCTTTTTAAGACTGTAGACATTTTCTGGGCTAAATCGATTTATATATAAACATATTTTATACTCCATAGCCTTGAGGAATTATTTTAATCTTGGGAATTTTGTAAAATAACCGGCAGGCACTGTATTGGACACCTTATTCTCTAGGGGCTTTCCCTAATCATAGGCAGAGTCTCATTTTCGCGCCTGTATTGCGCACTTGTTTTTGAGAAGCATGACATGCAGATGCATGTGTGAGGAGCTCTGATACATAGAAAAGACTTTCTGAAGGCGTCATTTGGTATCGTATTCCCCTTTGGGCTTGGTTGGGTCTCAGCAAAGCAGATACCAGGGACTGTAAAGGGGTTAAATATAAAAACGGCTCCGGTTCCGTTATTTTAAGGGTTAAAGCTTCCAAATTTGGTGTGCAATACTTTTAAGGCTTTAAGACACTGTGGTGAAATTTTGGTGAATTTTGAACAATTCCTTCATACTTTTTCGCAATTGCAGTAATAAAGTGTGTTCAGTTTAAAATTTAAAGTGACAGTAACGGTTTTATTTTAAAACGTTTTTTGTACTTTGTTATCAAGTTTATGCCTGTTTAACATGTCTGAACTACCAGATAGACTGTGTTCTGAATGTGGGGAAGCCAAGGTTCCTTCTCATTTAAATAGATGTGATTTATGTGACACAAAATTTAGAGAAAATGATGCCCAAGATGATTCCTCAAGTGAGGGGAGTAAGCATGGTACTGCATCATCCCCTCCTTCGTCTACACCAGTCTTGCCCACACAGGAGGCCCTTAGTACATCTAGCGCGCCAATACTCCTTACTATGCAACAATTAACGGCTGTAATGGATAATTCTATCAAAAACATTTTAGCCAAAATGCCCACTTATCAGCGAAAGCGCGACTGCTCTGTTTTAGAAAATACTGAAGAGCATGAGGACGCTGATGATATTGGTTCTGAAGGGCCCCTACACCAGTCTGAGGGGGCCAGGGAGGTTTTGTCTGAGGGAGAAATTTCAGATTCAGGGAAAATTTCTCAACAAGCTGAACCTGATGTGATTTCATTTAAATTTAAGTTGGAACATCTCCGCGCTCTGCTTAAGGAGGTGTTATCCACTCTGGATGATTGTGAGAATTTGGTCATTCCAGAGAAACTATGTAAAATGGACAAGTTCCTAGAGGTCCCGGGGCCCCCCGAAGCTTTTCCTATACCCAAGCGGGTGGCGGACATTGTAAATACCAAGACAGCATGAGATGTTGGCCCCCGATCCGGGACCGGATCTGGTGGGGGGCAGACTCTCTCTCTTCGCTCAGGCTTGGGCAAGAGATGTTCTGGATCCTTGGGCGCTAGAAATAGTCTCCCAAGGTTATCTTCTAGAATTCAAGGGGCTTCCCCCAAGGGGGAGGTTCCACAGGTCTCAATTGTCTTCAGACCACATAAAAAAACAGGCATTCTTGCATTGTGTAGAAGACCTGTTAAAAATGGGAGTGATTCATCCTGTTCCATTAGGAGAACAAGGGATGGGGTTCTACTCCAATCTGTTCGTAGTTCCCAAAAAAGAGGGAACGTTCAGACCAATCTTAGATCTCAAGATCCTAAACAAGTTTCTCAAGGTTCCATCGTTCAAAATGGAAACCATTCGAACAATTCTTCCTTCCATCCAGGAAGGTCAATTCATGACCACGGTGGATTTAAAGGATGCGTATCTACATATTCCTATCCACAAGGAACATCATCGGTTCCTAAGGTTCGCATTCCTGGACAAGCATTACCAGTTTGTGGCACTTCCGTTCGGATTAGCCACTGCTCCAAGGATTTTCACAAAGGTACTAGGGTCCCTTCTAGCGGTGCTAAGACCAAGGGGCATTGCAGTAGTACCTTACTTGGACGACATTCTGATTCAAGCGTCGTCCCTTCCTCAAGCAAAGGCTCACACGGACATTGTCTTGGCCTTTCTCAGATCTCACGGATGGAAAGTGAACGTAGGAAAGAGTTCTCTATCTCCGTCAACAAGGGTTCCCTTCTTGGGAACAATAATAGACTCCTTAGAAATGAGGATTTTTCTGACAGAGGCCAGAAAAACAAAACTTCTGAACTCTTGTCAAATACTTCATTCTGTTCCTCTTCCTTCCATAGCGCAGTGCATGGAAGTAATAGGTTTGATGGTAGCGGCAATGGACATAGTTCCTTTTGCGCGCATTCATCTAAGACCATTACAACTGTGCATGCTCAGTCAGTGGAATGGGGACTATACAGACTTGTCTCCGACGATACAAGTAAATCAGAGGACCAGAGATTCACTCCGTTGGTGGCTGTCCCTGGACAACCTGTCACAGGGGATGAGCTTCCGCAGACCAGAGTGGGTAATTGTCACGACCGACGCCAGTCTGGTGGGCTGGGGCGCGGTCTGGGGACCCCTGAAAGCTCAGGGTCTTTGGTCTCGGGAAGAATCTCTTCTACCGATAAATATTCTGGAACTGAGAGCGATATTCAATGCTCTCAAGGCTTGGCCTCAGCTAGCAAAGGCCAAGTTCATACGGTTTCAATCAGACAACATGACAACTGTTGCGTACATCAACCATCAGGGGGGAACAAGGAGTTCCCTGGCGATGGAAGAAGTGACCAAAATCATTCAATGGGCGGAGACTCACTCCTGCCACTTGTCTGCAATCCACATCCCAGGAGTGGAAAATTGGGAAGCGGATTTTCTGAGTCGTCAGACATTTCATCCGGGGGAGTGGGAACTCCATCCGGAAATCTTTGCCCAAATTACTCAACTGTGGGGCATTCCAGACATGGATCTGATGGCCTCTCGTCAGAACTTCAAGGTTCCTTGCTACGGGTCCAGATCCAGGGATCCCAAGGCGACTCTAGTAGATGCACTAGTAGCACCTTGGACCTTCAAACTAGCTTATGTATTCCCGCCGTTTCCTCTCATCCCCAGGCTGGTAGCCAGGATCAAGCAGGAGAGGGCATCGGTGATCTTGATAGCTCCTGCGTGGCCACGCAGGACTTGGTATGCAGACCTGGTGAATATGTCATCGGCTCCACCATGGAAGCTACCTTTGAGACGAGACCTTCTTGTTCAAGGTCCGTTCGAACATCCGAATCTGGTCTCACTCCAACTGACTGCTTGGAGATTGAACGCTTGATCTTATCAAAGCGAGGATTCTCAGATTCTGTCATTGATACTCTTGTTCAGGCCAGAAAGCCTGTAACTAGAAAAATTTACCACAAAATATGGAAAAAATATATCTGTTGGTGTGAATCTAAAGGATTCCCTTGGGACAAGGTAAAAATTCCTAAGATTCTATCCTTTCTTCAAGAAGGTTTGGAGAAAGGATTATCTGCAAGTTCCTTGAAGGGACAGATTTCTGCCTTGTCTGTGTTACTTCACAAAAAGCTGGCAGCTGTGCCAGATGTTCAAGCCTTTGTTCAGGCTCTGGTTAGAATCAAGCCTGTTTACAAACCTTTGACTCCTCCTTGGAGTCTCAATTTAGTTCTTTCAGTTCTTCAGGGGGTTCCGTTTGAACCCTTACATTCCGTTGATATTAAGTTATTATCTTGGAAAGTTTTGTTTTTGGTTGCAATTTCTTCTGCTAGAAGAGTTTCAGAATTATCTGCTCTGCAGTGTTCTCCTCCTTATCTGGTGTTCCATGCAGATAAGGTGGTTTTACGTACTAAACCTGATTTTCTTCCGAAAGTTGTTTCTAACAAAAACATTAACCAGGAGATAGTCGTACCTTCTTTGTGTCCGAATCCAGTTTCAAAGAAGGAACGTCTGTTGCACAATTTGGATGTTGTTCGTGCTCTAAAATTCTATTTAGATGCTACAAAGGATTTTAGACAAACATCTTCCTTGTTTGTTGTTTATTCTGGTAAAAGGAGAGGTCAAAAAGCAACTTCTACCTCTCTCTCTTTTTGGATTAGAAGCATCATCAGATTGGCTTACGAGACTGCCGGACGGCAGCCTCCTGACAGAATCACAGCTCATTCCACTAGGGCTGTGGCTTCCACATGGGCCTTCAAGAACGAGGCTTCTGTTGATCAGATATGTAAGGCAGCGACTTGGTCTTCACTGCACACTTTTACTAAATTTTACAAGTTTGATACTTTTGCTTCTTCTGAGGCTATTTTTGGGAGAAAGGTTTTGCAAGCCGTGGTGCCTTCCATCTAGGTGACCTGATTTGCTCCCTCCCTTCATCCGTGTCCTAAAGCTTTGGTATTGGTTCCCACAAGTAAGGATGACGCCGTGGACCGGACACACCTATGTTGGAGAAAACAGAATTTATGTTTACCTGATAAATTACTTTCTCCAACGGTGTGTCCGGTCCACGGCCCGCCCTGGTTTTTTAATCAGGTCTGATAATTTATTTTCTTTAACTACAGTCACCACGGTATCATATGGTTTCTCCTATGCAAATTTTCCTCCTTTACGTCGGTCGAATGACTGGGGAAGGCGGAGCCTAGGAGGGATCATGTGACCAGCTTTGCTGGGCTCTTTGCCATTTCCTGTTGGGGAAGAGAATATCCCACAAGTAAGGATGACGCCGTGGACCGGACACACCGTTGGAGAAAGTAATTTATCAGGTAAACATAAATTCTGTTTTCTTATTTCTATTAGCTGCACCTGTTTATCATCAGAACGTTTATCCCACTGATCTGTGACTGATTCTTGTTGTTAGTAAAGACTTTAGTAAGTGTATTCTGCACCTTCAGCTGCTGCTGTTTATGTCACATCATTACAGACTTAAAGGGACAGTGTTTTTGTTTAAAAGAACAAGAAACCCCAAATGTTTTTCATTATTTAAATAGAACATATAATTTTCAGCAACTTTCCAACTGACCTCTATTTTGATATTTTCTTTATTCTCTAGGTATTCATTACTGAAGCAGCAACAATGCACTACTGGGAGCTAGCTGAGCACATAAGGTGAGCCAATGACAAGAGGCTTGTATGTGCCACTAATCAGCAGCTAGCGCACCATAGTGCATTTTATGCTTTGCCACAAAGGTCCCCAAGGGAATAAAGTAGATTTGATAATAGAAGGAAATTGGAAAGTTGTTTAAATTTGAATAATAAAAGTGTAATTGTGACTTTGCTGTCCCTTTAATGTGTTTCTAATGACTTGTTTTACCGGTGTATAAAATAGTATAAAGTGTATGGGAAATTTCACCTTTAGGTTTAGTTTTTATGTAAAATAACTGTTTGCCGTCTGTAATTTATTTTCATTATTAAATTGTACACAGCCTTTTAAATGACCTGAGGCACCGGCTCCTACTTAGCGTATGCACGAGTTCACATTATATAAAAACATGAGTCTGTTATTGGCTGATAGCTGTCACATGGTACAGGTGCAGAACTACATTTAGAGAATACAATTTTAAACAACTTTCCAATTTACTTCTATTATATGCTTCCTTCTCTTGTTATCCTTTGCTGAAAGCTTTATCTAGGAAAGCCCAGGAGCAGCAGAGAGCCTATGTTCTAGCTGTTGATTGGTAGCTGAATATGTATATATATATATCTATTGTGATTGGCTTACCCATAAGTTCAGTTAGAAACCATTAGTGCATTGCTGCTACTTCGACAAATGATACCAAGAAAATGAAACAAATTGATAATTAAATTAGAAAGTTTTTAACAATTGTATTCTCTATCTTAATCATGAAAGAAAAATTTTGGATTTTATGTCCCTTTAATCAGAACCATTATTTATTATTATTTGTCTAAACCATTTAATATACTTTTTACAGACTCAGCCAGAGCACTGAGTGATATCAGGTATTGATGTAACTGGAGTGAATAAGGGAACCTTCTTCCTGAGCACAGACATTGGAGCCTGTTATCAGCATGAACTCATATGTGTTAGGTGAGTAAAATAGATATTATGCTGACTTTAATTACTGGGAAAATAGAATAGATCACTCATTAAACAAATATAAACTATTATATTTATATCTGCATCTTTAAGAACATTTGTGTCAGTGACGTTATAAAGAAGGATTATATGCAAATGGTGAAAGACAGCACCTCTCTTTTCCTTTCTGGGGCACAGGAAAGGGTTAGCCAAACCCCAATATGTATTCAAAAATAAGTAGTTTTCCAGCCTCCAGTCAAGTTAAAAAGACCTTTATTAATTTCTTACAGGGTCCATCATATCAACCAACAACGTTTCAAACCTATTCCAGGTTCTTAAAATCATGTCTGTTGAGTAGTGTACAGGTGTGTCTTTTATACCTGTCCAATCTTCTATCAATTTGCACACTAGTGCCTTCTTGTGGTTAAAATTTAAAATTACATGTGATAAATAAGTTTTTAGATTTATTAATTTTTATTCTTTTCCTAAGGATTAGAATGTAATTTTCTAACTCCTTATATTTATCACATGAAATATTAAAACCAAATTATAATATATACAGTTAAAACCCATACACATAATAATATCAGAATCAATATGCTGCTACAGATATGTGCTACAATTTTTAGAAAAATAATGACCATTCAAAATCTTTGTTCAGACCTTCAGGTATCATTGTATTTAATTTATTTATCCAGTACATCTCCCTTCTTTTAAGCATTTGGTCCCTGTCACCTCCCCTCCTGGGTCTGTCAACTTGTTCAATTACTTGAAATCTAAGTTGACTGATGTTATGACCCATGGAGAGGAAGTGACAGGAAACAGGAGCCTCCAAATTTTTATTCCTGATGTTAGACTTATGTTCAGTGATTCTAGTTCTTACTTCCCTACTTGTTTCATGTATATAAATTCTAGCACACGGACACTTGATGAGATATATAGCGTATGTGCTTCTGCATGTCAAATATTTCTTTATTGGATATTTAGTTCCCTTAATGGGATGAAGAAATTCCTTCCCTTTTATTATTGAACTGCAGTGGCTACAATGTAAGCAAGGGTAACAACCCCTATTGTCTGACCCTATTGTTGTTTGTAGATTTTTCTTTTTGCTACCTATATCTGCCCTTACCAGTAAGTCTCTCAGATTTTTCGTTTTTTTGTAAGCTACCATAGGTATGTTTTTAAATTCATCAACTTGGGGATTACAGTCTTTCAATATGTGCCAGTGTTTATTTATAATGTGTGATATCTTTGTTCCTAAAGAATTATATTGTGTGACAAATATCATTCTGTTATCTTGTGTCTCCTTTTTTGTATTTTCTTTCTGATTTTTGCAGTGTTCTAATTGTTTTGTGATTAATTCTTCTGGATACCCTCTTCTTTTGAATTTTTCTGCCATTTCTGTTAGTCTGATGTTACATTTCCTTTCGTCAGTTACTATTCTTTTTACTCTTTTAAATTGGCCTTGGGGTATTGCTTCTATCGTTTTTTTTGAATGAAAACTGTCATATTGTAATACTTTATTTTTGTCTGTTGGTTTTACATATAGATCGGTTTTCAAAAAACCTTGTTCTTTATACACAAAAGTGTCTAAAAAGGCTACTCCTGTTTCCTCCATGTTAAGTGTGAATGTGAGGCCAGCAACAGATGTATTGAGATGTTGTACAAATTGCAATAGGCTACCAGTGTCGCCCCACCATATGCCAAATATGTCATCCACAAATCTCCACCATGCTGCACCATTTTGTAAAAATAATGGATGTGAATATACAAATTTCTCTTCTATGTGGGACATAAAAATGTTGGCATATGTTGGGGCAACACTGGAGCCCATTGCAGTACCTTGCTTCTGCAAATAAAAGGTGTCTTGAAATAAAAAATAATTTTGATATAATATAATAGATAACAGATCTGTTAGAAATTGCATTTCTTGCTCATTATATTTGTTATTAGTTTTCAATGTATTAGTTACTGCCTCAATTCCACTTGTATGCTTGATTGATGTATATAAGCTAGTAACATCTAATGAGTATAGGATACATTTATCTCCAATTTGTCCAATATCTTTTAATTTAGAAAGAAAATCATTTGTGTCTTTCAGATATGATGATGTATCTAATAGGTAGGGTTGTAATACTTTGTCTAAGAAAACTGCAATTTTTGAAAAAATGGAATTTACTCCCGCCACTATTGGGCGTCCTGGTGGATGAAATTTATCTTTATGTATTTTGGGTGAGATATATATTACCGGTCTTACTGGGTTTTTTTCAATTAAACATTCTTTGAATTCATTTGTGATAATTTGGCATATGGTGGGGCGACACTGGTAGCCTATTGCAATTTGTACAACATCTCAATACATCTGTTGCTGGTCTCACATTTACACTTAACATGGAGGAAACAGGAGTAGCCTTTTTAGACACTTTTGTGTATAAAGAACAAGGTTTTTTGAAAACCGATCTATATGTAAAACCAACAGACAAAAATAAAGTATTACAATATGACAGTTTTCATTCAAAAAAAACGATAGAAGCAATACCCCAAGGCCAATTTAAAAGAGTAAAAAGAATAGTAACTGACGAAAGGAAATGTAACATCAGACTAACAGAAATGGCAGAAAAATTCAAAAGAAGAGGGTATCCAGAAGAATTAATCACAAAACAATTAGAACACTGCAAAAATCAGAAAGAAAATACAAAAAAGGAGACACAAGATAACAGAATGATATTTGTCACACAATATAATTCTTTAGGAACAAAGATATCACACATTATAAATAAACACTGGCACATATTGAAAGACTGTAATCCCCAAGTTGATGAATTTAAAAACATACCTATGGTAGCTTACAAAAAAACGAAAAATCTGAGAGACTTACTGGTAAGGGCAGATATAGGTAGCAAAAAGAAAAATCTACAAACAACAATAGGGTCAGACAATAGGGGTTGTTACCCTTGCTTACATTGTAGCCACTGCAGTTCAATAATAAAAGGGAAGGAATTTCTTCATCCCATTAAGGGAACTAAATATCCAATAAAGAAATATTTGACATGCAGAAGCACATACGCTATATATCTCATCAAGTGTCCGTGTGCTAGAATTTATATAGGTGAAACAAGTAGGGAAGTAAGAACTAGAATCACTGAACATAAGTCTAACATCAGGAATAAAAATTTGGAGGCTCCTGTTTCCTGTCACTTCCTCTCCATGGGTCATAACATCAGTCAACTTAGATTTCAAGTAATTGAACAAGTTGACAGACCCAGGAGGGGAGGTGACAGGGACCAAATGCTTAAAAGAAGGGAGATGATACCTGAAGGTCTGAACAAAGATTTTGAATGGTCATTATTTTTCTAAAAATTGTAGCACATATCTGTAGCAGCATATTGATTCTGATATTATTATGTGTATGGGTTTTAACTGTATATATTATAATTTGGTTTTAATATTTCATGTGATAAATATAAGGAGTTAGAAAATTACATTCTAATCCTTAGGAAAAGAATAAAAATTAATAAATCTAAAAACTTATTTATCACATGTAATTTTAAATTTTAACCACAAGATGGCACTAGTGTGCAAATTGATAGAAGATTGGACAGGACAGGTATAAAAGACACACCTGTACACTACTCAACAGACATGATTAAGAACCTGGAATAGGTTTGAAACGTTGTTGGTTGATATGATGGACCCTGTAAGAAATTAATAAAGGTCTTTTTAACTTGACTGGAGGCTGGAAAACTACTTAGTTATAAAGAAGGAGCAACTCCTATTTTGCTGAGGAGTAGGGTAAAAAATACTACTCCCCCTCTGTCCTTTTAGACAGACTATGTCTAACAACTGCCTAACCTCACCCCAAGACCTGGTTCATTACTCAGAACACCTGCACCTTCCCCTGTTCTGACCTCGCTCATGGAACACCCACAACTCCCCCAGTGTTCCCCACCCCAGAACCATCACTGATTTGTGTGCTTAATTTTACAGTGAGTATTATGAAACTTTTGGCTGCTATATAAATAGAAGAACCACAGCCAAAAGCTAAAGATTATCATAAGGTCACTGCTTCTTACCCTCTCAAAACATTTCACACTGATTATAAGTCTGTGATGATAAAGACATCATGTTCTCACCCATTTGGCTGAGCATAAGTGAGGCAGCACTGTTAGTGCATTTGCTTGTGCAATGTTAAATGAGGATGGTGGATGTCACCTCTCTTGCCCAGAATACAGATGTACTTGTTCCCTGGCTGAGAACATGCCGCCCTATAACTTGTTTTCATCAGTAATCAGTCATTTAGTTTACTATAGTGTAGTAATGTTTACTTTCTATGTCATCCTTTTTTAATTTGTGATTTACAGGTAAATAAATTTAAAAATACAAAACGGAAGACATTTTTGAGTATAACATTTTTTTTTATTAAGATGGATTATATTATAAATGAAAAAAGTCATATTTTTCTTTACTCTATTTCTTTTTATGTAGACAAACACGTCAATAGTTCATCTATCTATCCTTCACTACAGGAAGCAACAGAATCATACCGCAAACTCCATTAGTCTTAGACACCAATGACTATTCACAAACATTGGGGATATCACAGCAGATAATTAAAGGAGATGGTGAATTGGCAGGAACTGGGAATCAATCATTATGTACAGAGAGTAATTTAGTCATCAAACAAGAGGATAACATTTATGAGTTATCTAGTGAAATTATTATCCCCGAGGATAAACCACACCTATTTACTGAGTTTTCAAAACCTATTAAAGAAAGGAAAAGTCTACAGTCTAGCCAAGTAATTCATACAAAGGAGCAACCTTTCCAATGTACAGAATGTGAGATAAGCTTTAGATGGGAGTCACATCTACTAGAACACCACAAAATTCACACAGGTGAGAAACCACACACATGTACTGAGTGCAGCAAATGTTTTACACAAATGGATCATCTGAAAACTCAGAAAAATATTTACACAGGAGAAAAGCTTTTCACATGTACAGAGTGTGGAAAAGTTTTACACAAAAGAGTGATCTGAAAAAGCATGAAAGGAGTCATACAGGAGAAAAGCCTTTCACATGTACAGAGTGTGGAAAAAGTTTTACACAAATGGATCATCTGAAAACTCATGAAAGGATTCACACAGGAGAAAAGCCTTTCACATGTACAGAGTGTGGAAAAAGTTTTCCACAAAAGAGTGATCTGAAAAAGCATGAAAGGAGTCATACAGGAGAAAAGCCTTTCACATGTACAGAGTGTGGAAAAAGTTTTACACAAATGGATCATCTGAAAACTCATGAAAGGATTCACACAGGAGAAAAGCCTTTCACATGTACAGAGTGTGGAAAAAGTTTTACACAAATAAATCATCTGAAAATTCATGAAAGGAGTCACACAGGAGAAAAGCCGTTCATATGTACAGAGTGTGGAAAAAGTTTTACACAAAAGAGTGATCTGAAAACTCATGAAAGGATTCACACAGGAGAAAAGCCTTTCACATGTACAGAGTGTGGAAAAAGTTTTACACAAATGGATCATCTGAAAACTCATGAAAGGAGTCACACAGGAGAAAAGCCGTTCATATGTACAGAGTGTGGAAAAAGTTTTAAACAAAAGAGTGATCTGAAAAAGCATGAAAGGATTCACACTGGAGAAAAGCCTTTCACATGTACAGAGTGTGGAAAAAGTTTTACACAAATGGATCATCTGAAATATCATGAAAGGATTCACACAGGAGAAAAGCCGTTCACATGTACAGAGTGTGGAAGAAGTTTTATACAAAAGAGTTATCTGAAAACTCATGCAAGGATTCACACAGGAGAAAAGCCTTTCACATGTACAGAGTGTGGAAAAAGTTTTACACAAATGGATCATCTGAAAACTCATGCAAGGATTCACACAGGAGAAAAGCCTTTCACATGTACAGAGTGTGGAAAAAGTTTTACACAAAAGGGTGAACTGAAAGATCATGAAAGGATTCACACAGGAGAAAAGCTGTTCACATGTACAGAATGTGGAAAAAGTTTTACAGTAAAAAGTAGTCTGAAAAAACATGAAAGGATTCACACAGGGGAAAAACCGTTCACATGTACAGAATGTGGAAAAGGTTTTACACAAATGTATCATCTGAAATATCATGAAAGGATTCACACAGGAGAAAAGCCGTTCACATGTACAGAGTGTGGAAAAAGTTTTACACAAAAGAGTAGTCTGAAAAAGCATGAAAGGAGTCACACAGGAGAAAAGCCTTTCACATGTACAGAGTATGAAAGAAGTTTTACACAAAAGAGTGATCTGAAAACTCAAACTCCATTAGTCTTAGACACCGATGACTATTCACAAACATTGGGGATATCACAGCAGATAATTAAAGGAGATGGTGAATTGGCAGGAACTGGGAATCAATCATTATGTACAGAGAGTAATTTAGTCATCAAACAAGAGGATAACATTTATGAGTTATCTAGTGAAATTATTATCCCCGAGGATAAACCACACCTATTTACTGAGTTTTCAAAACCTATTAAAGAAAGGAAAAGTCTACAGTCTAGCCAAGTAATTCATACAAAGGAGCAACCTTTCAATGTACAGAATGTGAGATAAGCTTTAGATGGGAGTCACATCTACTAGAACACCACAAAATTCACACAGGTGAGAAACCACACACATGTACTGAGTGCAGCAAATGTTTTACACAAATGGATCATCTGAAAACTCAGAAAAATATTTACACAGGACAAAAGCTTTTCACATGTACAGAGTGTGGAAAAGTTTTACACGAATGGATTGTCTGAAAACTCATGAAAGGATTCACACAGGAGAAAAGCCTTTCACATGTACAGAGTGTGGAAAAAGTTTTACACAAAAGAGTGATCTGAAAACTCATGAAAGGATTCAAACAGGAGAAAAGCCGTTGTGACGAACCAAGGTTATCCAACCCTGCGCCAGTCACTTATTTGGCACAGAAAGGGATTTCAGCCCCCTTTTCTGTCACCTATAGGTCACAATCTAGCCACACCAGGCAAGCTTGTGATTCAGTTTAGTGGGTGCAAGAGTTAATTCGCACTCCCTTAATCTGTACTAGACGTAAGAGAAATGCCCAACACTCCCTTTCCAATGTCACCCACAATAAACTATAAATCCTATAGCTCAAATGCTGCCACCACTTAAAATTTATTAAAGGGAAAATCTTAAGGAAAACCCCAGACTTTACACATTAACTCTAGAAATACAATTTATCAGAAAATAACCTAAAATTATACAGTTCTAATATTCCAGTCTCTTTCAGTAACGTGGTTCAATTATTAGACAAAGGCCAAACTTAATAAAGGAATTATTTATTATGCCAAAAATATTATGCACAATGCATTATTAATAAAAAGTTGTTACAAATAAAATTACACCCGCAAACAGTATTTTAAAATAAAAAGGAGAAAAACAGAATTGAATACTTTCCTAGTCTTCAAGATATGCGCCAGGGGCTGGCATGAAAATGATGGCTCCTTACTTCTGTACAGCAGCTCCCCTTGTAAGAATGACCCCCTTATTGTTGAGAAAAAAGATTCTTAAAACTACTTTTCAGAGATCATGTTGCTTAACCACACCCTCCTGGGCGGGCTAAGAAACCCCCCTGTCTTTAGGACCTTCAATAGACTAATTTCTTGCCTGAAATTATACAATCCAGTATATTTTCTGCTAGGTAAGAAATTTCTATATTTACATGTCTAGAACCTTTTAGGTTTATTGGGAGACTCGTTTTGATATCAAATATGCCATAGGTTGTCATATTTACCTGCCGTTAAGGTTATAACACTTTTAACCCACATATGTACATAATATACCAATGTCCTGTCAGTGACCTGGTCAGTTTTTGTAATGAAGGGCCTGTTTTGCATCATGCATTCTATTGACAGCTTAAGCGATAAACTTTATCCTGTGTATCTCTAGGATGAAGAGCTCGAGTGGTTTTATGACTCAGTGCCTACACAATAACATTTAGTGGGCTAATCAGGGGGCTTCTGGCACTTCAAAGAAAATACAAACACAATTCTTCTTGAAAACAAATAACTGTTTTGAGTGCAAGCTACACAAAGTTAACTCCTTAGCAGCTGAATCCTGAGATATTTGTGACACCTCCCCCAATAAGAGACGCAAAAGGGGGTGGCTACAAGCCACTCCCGATGCGTGTCAAAGGGGACACTCCTCCTGGCGTGACAGACCATCAGCATTACCATGCGTACTGCCCTTTTTATGTTGTATGGTAAACTCATGTTGTTGTAGAGCTAGGCTCCACCTGAGGAGTTTACCATTTGAGCCAGCTACCCTATGTAACCAGTGTAAGGGATTGTGGTCAGTTATCACTGTAAACTGGCGTCCAAACAGATAAGGCTGTAGCTTTTGCAAGGCCCAAACTATAGCAAGGCACTCTTTTTCCACAGTGGCATATGCCACTTCTCGCGGGAGTAATTTCCTGCTGAGGTACACAATGGGGTGCTCCTCACCTTTCTTATCCACCTGACTCAGCACAGCCCCTAGCCCATAGTTAGAAGCATCCGTTTGCACTATGAATCTCCTGTGGAAATCTGGGGCCTGTAGTACAGGGGAGGCCGTAAGGGCAATTTTCAGTAAATTAAAAGCCCTGTCACACTCAGGGGTCCATTTGACTGTTAGAGGTAGGCTTTTCTTTGTAAGGTCTGTTAGGGGTTTGGCTATGGTACTATAGTGTGGCACAAACTTTCTATAGTACCCTGCGGTACCCAGGAAGGACATAACCTGTTTCTTTGTCTTAGGGGTGGGCCAGGCCATTATGGCTTCAGTTTTACTGGGCTCGGGGCGCAGTACCCCTCCTCCCACCAGGTGACCCAAGTACTGGACCTCCCCCATGCCCAGCTGACACTTATCTGGTTTTATAGTTAGCCCAGCAGTGGCTATTCGGTCCAATACACTGGCTAAATGTGTGAGGTGTTCCTCCCAGGTATCACTGAACACTGCAATATCATCCAGGTATGCAACAGCTTGCCCCTCTAGCCCCTCCAATAAGTGGTTAACTAGCTGCTGGAATGTGGCAGGGGCATTTTTCATCCCAAAGGGCATCACTTGGAACTCATATAACCCAAAAGGAGTGATAAAGGCAGATCTCTCTTGTGCTTCTGGGGTCATAGGGATCTGCCAGTATCCCCTGCTGAGATCCATGATACTCAGAAACTTGGCCCCTGCTAGCCTGTCCAGTAGCTCATCTATGCGAGGCATAGGATAAGCATCAAATTCAGTCACTAAGTTTAGCTTTCTGTAATCTACACAGAACCTAGTGGTTTTGTCCTTTTTGGGGACTAGTACCACTGGGGAGGCCCAGGGGCTGTGGGACTTACAAATCACTTCAAGCTCTAGCATCTCCTCTATCTCCCTTTTTATGTCAGCACTGACCTGCAAGGATACCCTGTAAGCTGTTTGTCTGAGGGGATGGTGATTCCCAGTATCTACATGATGTGTGACTAGGTGTGTCATGCCAGGCTTCCCTGTGAACATGCTGTAGTAAGGCCTAAGCATCTCAGACAGCTGATGCCGCTGATCCCCAGTTAAGTGGGCACTAATCTGGGCAGCTTCTAGGGTGTTGTTTTTCCTGGTGGTGGCCAGTAAATCAACAAGAGGGTCAGTCTCATGCTCTTCCCCAGGCAAACTACACACAGTTAACACGGTGGGTACTCTGTCATAAGCTTTTATCATATTTATATGATAGATTTTTTGCCTTTTACCCTCCTCATCCAGAGACACCACATAGTTCACATCATTCATCCTCTTTAGGATAGTAAATGGACCCTCCCAGGCAGCCTGTAGTTTGTTCTGTCTCATGGGTATTAAAACAAGCACTTTCTGTCCCACATCATACACTCTCTCTCTCTCTGGCATTCCGGTCATACCACTGCTTCTGCTTAGACTGGGCAGCCTTTAGGTTTTCCTGTACCTCCCCCACTAGGCTATGCATTCTGTCCCTGAACCTTATCACATAGTCTACTACTGAGGTCTCTTGAGCACCCAATTTCCCTTCCCATCCCTCCCTGATCAGATCAAGGGGGCCACGCACTCTGCGTCCATATAGGAGTTCAAAGGGGGATAAACCAGTGGATTCCTGGGGCACCTCTCTATAAGCAAATAGGAGGTGTGGCAGGTAACGCTCCCAGTCCTTTCCCTGTGACTCCACAAAGGTTTTAAGCATCTGCTTCAGGGTTCCATTAAACCTTTCACACAAGCCATTGGTCTGGGGGTGGTATGGACTAGTCACTAGGTGTTCTACCTGCACCTTTTTACATAGATTCTGCATCAGGCCAGACATAAATTGCGTGCCCTGATCAGTTAGCATTTCCTTAGGGAAACCTACCCTTGCAAAGATACCCAATAAAGCATCAGCCACTTTATCAGCTCTGATAGATGACAGGGCCACTGCCTCTGGGTAGCGGGTCGCATAATCCACTACCGTCAGAATGAATCTTTTCCCTGAACTGCTGGGGATAGCTTGGGGCCCTACTATATCCACAGCCACCCTCTCAAAGGGCTTAGTCACTACGGGGAGGGGAATTAAAGGGGCACGTCCCACCTCTCCAGGTTTCCCCACTTTCTGACATGCAGGACAGGAGCGACAATAATTAGCAACGTCAGTACCCATCCCCGGCCAATAAAAGTGATGGGACAACCGGGCTTTGGTTCTCTGTACCCCTAGATGTCCTGCCATAGGAATTTCATGGGCCACTCCCAACAGTTGCGCTCTAAACCGTTTAGGTACCACTAACTGTCTCTCAGCTAGCCAGGGATCCTGTCCCTTCACTGGAATGGACTCCCGGTACAACCTCCCTTTATCCCAGTACACTCTCTCTTTATCAGAGTCAGCAGGCAGCTGCCTAGCTAGGTCCCTGATCTTCTCTAGTGTGGGATCGGTCCCCTGGGCCTGCTGAAAATCCTGACTCTGACCAATTATTAGTGACTGTGCTGTTTGAGGCCCCCCACCTTCCTTATCAGTGTTCTCCCCTGGGTCCTCAGGCTGAAGCACCCCCTGCTCCCTAATCTGGGCAGACTGCTGTCGGGTCACCACTGATACAGAGGGGCCCTCCCCCTCTGGCACTACTTCTACACACTTTTGGTACTTAGGGATGATTGGTTCACACACCAACAGACTGTCATTCTCATTCAGCTCTCTCTCTCTCTCTCTCTGTCAGTGCATCCTCCCATATTTTCACAGGGCCCTACAGACATGTCTGGTTCAGGTAAAGGCTGCGTCACACACACACCCTGCCCCCCTCCCCTTCAGCACATATCTGAGCATAGTTACACATGGTCTCGTGTACATTAGGACCCTTATCTTGTTTACCTAGGTCACAGGTATCATGATCAGGTATATACTGTGACAATAATCTACCCAAATCAGTACCAAGCAATACATTTGTAGGAATATTATCTGACACTCCCACATCCCTTAACCCTCTTCCTGCTCCCCAATCTAGATATACTCGTGCCATAGGCACTGCAGGTTGTACTCCCCCAATCCCTTTTACTGCTAGAGTCTTTCCAGGGATAATGTCCTCCGAGCTAACTAGCTCTGGACGTACAATAGTCACTTCTGCACCCGTGTCTCTTAGCCCTAATGTTACCTTATCTCCAACAGTCACAGGTTGTAGGTTCTCATTGGTACTTTCCTCTGGCCGGGTTACAAACAAAACAGAAGATGATAATCCTGAGGAGCGGCCTCCTCCTGCTGATGCTGAAGGTTTCTTCCTCTCTGGGCAGTTAGTGCTGATGTGACCCATTTTTTGACAAGCAAAACACTTGCGAGTATCTCCCTGCCCAGATGCAGCACCCGCCCCTCTTTTCCCAGAGGGAGCAGACACACTGGATAAAGGCACAGCAGGTTTTGTGAAGGGGGGTCGTGCAGCAGCTCCTTTACAGGTGGATCCCCCTTTAGAAAAGGATTTCCTCCCATTCTCTGGAGACCTGTTAGCTGTGTAAAAATCAGCCAGCTCGCCAGCTTCCAATGCTGTTATGGGCTTCCGATCTAAAACCCATTCTTGAACTCCGGCTGGGCACAGCTGCATAAATTGCTCCTTCACCATCAAATCTTCCAGCTCCTCCATTGTGGTAACTTTTAATCCTCTGACCCACTGTTTAAAGGCTGTCATCAAGTTCCCAACAGCTGTAATATAGCTCTCTGCCAAACCTTTCTGCAGAGAACGGAATTTCTTTCGGTACACCTCAGGAGTGAGATTGTATCTCCTTTGCAGTGCAGCTTTAATGGAATCATAGTCCTGATCAAACTCTGGGGGTAGTTCAGCAAACGCCTCCAGTGCAGGACCTTTCAGGCCAGGGGTAAGGTACTTGGCCCACTGCTCCCTTGGCAACTGGAACTGTCTGCACACTTTCTCAAAGCTACGCAGGAATACATCCACATTTCCATCTTTCTCCAGGGTGGGAAAATTCTCTGCACGCACTCTGGGAGCAGGGGGGTCTCTAGGTTCACTAACAACAGGTGAGACCATCCCTCTCTCCAACCGTGCAAGCTGTAGCTGATACTCTCTCTCCGCCTGTCGTTCAGCCACCTGTCTTTCAGCAACCTGTCTCTCAGCTGCCAGAGACGCCTGCCTCTCAGCCACGGCAGCCTGTCGTTCAGCAGCCTGTCTTTCATAAAACTTTGTAATCAGTTCCATGTGCAAACTTGCATCCACTGAGCCCATATGTTTAAGAACAGTTTGCAAATAACAGTCCAATGGATCCCCAGATCCTGATGAATCACCGCCCACAGCTGCAGACATCTCTCCTGAGACTTCAACTGGTGTGATTTGGCTGTTATCATATTCAACAAGAGCTTGTATTAGTGAATCTTTGTTCTTTGAACGTATTGGAATATCCCGCTCCTGGCATAGGAGTATAAGTGCCTCTCTAGATCGCTGCTCGTATGCCTCCATAGCAAAAATAAAATAGAAAAGAAAAACAGAGAATAGGGAAGGGGACTGTTTGCAATGTGTGACTATATAATGCACTGAGTTTTAGCCTTTGGAAATTGTAAGAAACAATTTCTTTTAGTACCGGGATTTTCACACTAGCAAATCCACAAGCACTAAAATCTAATAATAAAAAAAATTATCTACACCGTTGCCCACCAATTTGTGACGAACCAAGGTTATCCAACCCTGCGCCAGTCACTTATTTGGCACAGAAAGGGTTTTCAGCCCCCTTTTCTGTCACCTATAGGTCACAATCTAGCCACACCAGGCAAGCTTGTGATTCAGTTTAGTGGGTGCAAGAGTTAATTCGCACTCCCTTAATCTGTACTAGACGTAAGAGAAATGCCCAACACTCCCTTTCCAATGTCACCCACAATAAACTATAAATCCTATAGCTCAAATGCTGCCACCACTTAAAATTTATTAAAGGGAAAATCTTAAGGAAAACCCCAGACTTTACACATTAACTCTAGAAATACAATTTAGCAGAAAATAACCTAAAATTATACAGTTCTAATATTCCAGTCTCTTTCAGTAACGTGGTTCAATTATTAGACAAAGGCCAAACTTAATAAAGGAATTATTTATTATGCCAAAAATATTATGCACAATGCATTATTAATAAAAAGTTGTTACAAATAAAATTACACCCGCAAACAGTATTTTAAAATAAAAAGGAGAAAAACAGAATTGAATACTTTCCTAGTCTTCAAGATATGCGCCAGGGGCTGGCATGAAAATGATGGCTCCTTACTTCTGTACAGCAGCTCCCCTTGTAAGAATGACCCCCTTATTGTTGAGAAAAAAGATTCTTAAAACTACTTTTCAGAGATCATGTTGCTTAACCATACCCTCCTGGGCGGGCTAAGAAACACCCCTGTCTTTAGGACCTTCAATAGACTAATTTCTTGCCTGAAATTATACAATCCAGTATATTTTCTGCTAGGTAAGAAATTTCTATATTTACATGTCTAGAACCTTTTAGGTTTATTGGGAGACTCGTTTTGATATCAAATATGCCATAGGTTGTCATATTTACCTGCCGTTAAGGTTATAACACTTTTAACCCACATATGTACATAATATACCAATGTCCTGTCAGTGACCTGGTCAGTTTTTGTAATGAAGGGCCTGTTTTGCATCATGCATTCTATTGACAGCTTAAGCCATAAACTTTATCCTGTGTATCTCTGGGATGAAGAGCTCGAGTGGTTTTATGACTCGGTGCCTACACAATAACATTTAGTGGGCTAATCAGGGGGCTTCTGGCACTTCAAAGAAAATACAAACACAATTCTTCTTGAAAACAAATAACTGTTTTGAGTGCAAGCTACACAAAGTTAACTCCTTAGCAGCTGAATCCTGAGATATTTGTGACAGCCGTTCACATGTACAGAGTGTGGAAAAAGTTTTACACAAATAAGTAGTCTAAAAACTCATGAAAGGATTCACACAGGACAAAAGCCTTTCCCATGTACAGAGTGTGGAAAAAGTTTTACAGAAAATAGTAGTCTGAAAAAACATGAAAGGATTCACACAGGGGAAAAGCCGTTCACATGTACAGAGTGTGGAAAAAGTTTTATACATAAGAGTCATCTGAAAACTCATGAAAGGAGTCACACAGGAGAAAAGCCGTTCACATGTACAGAGTGTGGAAAAAGTTTTACAGAAAAGAGTTGTCTGAAAAGTCATGAAAGGATTCACACAGGAGAAAAGCCGTTCACATGTACAGAGTGTGGAAAAAGTTTTACACAAAAGAGTGATCTGAAAAAGCATGAAAGGAGTCATACAGGAGAAAAGCCTTTCACATGTACAGAGTGTGGAAAAAGTTTTACACAAATGGATCATCTGAAAACTCATGAAAGGAGTCACACAGGAGAAAAGCCGTTCATATGTACAGAGTGTGGAAAAAGTTTTACACAAAAGAGTGATCTGAAAAAGCATGAAAGGATTCACACTGGAGAAAAGCCTTTCACATGTACAGAGTGTGGAAAAAGTTTTACACAAATGGATCATCTGAAAAGTCATGAAAGGATTCACACAGGAAAAAAGCCGTTCATATGTACAGAGTGTGGAAAAAGTTTTACACAAAAGGGTGAACTGAAAACTCATGAAAGGATTCACACAGGAGAAAAGCCTTTCACATGTACAGAGTGTGGAAAAAGTTTTACAGAAAATAGTAGTCTGAAAAAACATGAAAGGATTCACACAGGGGAAAAGCCGTTCACATGTACAGAGTGTGGAAAAAGTTTTATACATAAGAGTCATCTGAAAACTCATGAAAGGAGTCACACAGGAGAAAAGCCGTTCACATGTACAGAGTGTGGAAAAAGTTTTACACAAAAGGGTGAACTGAAAACTCATGAAAGGATTCACACAGGAGAAAAGCCTTTCACATGTACAGAGTGTGGAAAAAGTTTTACAGAAAAGAGTTGTCTGAAAAGTCATGAAAGGATTCACACAGGAGAAAAGCCGTTCACATGTACAGAGTGTGGAAAAAGTTTTACACAAATGGATCATCTGAAAACTCATGAAAGGATTCACACAGGAGAAAAGCCTTTCACATGTACAGAGTGTGGAAAAAGTTTTACAGAAAAGAGTTGTCTGAAAAGTCATGAAAGGATTCACACAGGAGAAAAGCCGTTCACATGTACAGAGTGTGGAAGAAGTTTTACACAAAAGAGTGATCTGAAAACTCATGAAAGGATTCACACAGGAGAAAAGCCATTCACATGTACAGAGTGTGGAAGAAGTTTTACACAAAAGAGTGATCTGAAAACTCATGAAAGGATTCACACAGGAGAAAAGCCTTTCACATTTACAGAGTGTGGAAAAAGTTTTGCACAAATGACTTGTCTGAAAAAACATAAAAAGATTCACAAGGGAAGAAACCTTTCACATGCTTAGAAAGTGGAAAAAGGTTCTTAATGAAATCACTAAACACCAAATATTTACACACAAACTTTATATACACAGTGTACAAACCTTTTTACAATTATCCTAGAGGACAAACTCTCTAAATAGAAGCATCAAAATGGATGATATTGTAAATAATACTTTCTAAATCCCAGTTACAAAAGCCCCAGATTTAAAGTGCCCCTGTGCACCTCAATTTCTCTCATATAAATGTGATAGAATACAAACACGACACAGAAATATACAGATCTGTCCTCATACTGACCAGTTTACACAACCATTCTACACCAAAGCACCCCCAGTGTTGTTTATTAATATGTCAGTGTTAGGAGTTGTACGTTTGATTTACATAGGGGAGAAAATAGTTACATTTACAGAATAAAGAAGTCTTTATATGAATAGAGCTTTAGAAACTTAAATAAACAAGAACAGTCTCAAATGATTGACTTCTGGGAGATTTATTTAATGTGCACATCATGTGGATAAACCTTTTCTTATAGCAATAGATGCTTAGCATAGTACATGTTCTATACCAGAGGAATTACTGAGGGGAAACTGATTTTATTTAATGAGACACAATATCAGTAACATACGTGATCATAATCAGTTTAATTTAAATGGCTACTATAACTAAAGGGGAACATTATATATCTGATAAATCCCTTTGTATCAAGAGCACAAGTGTTAGGTATATTTATACCATTGTGTGCATATATCATGTAATGCTCCTTTTGACTATATAATGATATACAATGTTTTTTCATGCAAATAAAAAGTGATTGTAATCCAGACCAGTATTATGTGTTTTTTGTTTAATTAAAAACACAATATCACCGAATAATTAGGAAAACATCATCAAAGACAGAAGCCAAATCTGAGAATGAAAGTTAAACGCTGATAATTCAGATAGAGCAGGAATTTTACCCAACTTTCCAATTTACTTCTATTATCTAATTTGCTTTGTTCTTTTGGTATCCTTTGTTATTGAGTAAACCTAGGAGGCTGATATTATATGAGCTTATGGGCGTGCACATGTATTTAGCACTCTGTGCAGCAGTGTTTGTAACTATGTATAACAGCTATAAATGTTCTTGCAAACTCTGCTGTCTGAAGATACCTGCACGCTCCTGAGTTCACCTAGGATTACCATTTAACAAAGGATACTAAGAGAACTAAGCACAATGGATAATAAATTAAAACTGGAAAGTTGTTTGAAATGTTATGTTCTATCCAATCTATTTAAGTTTAATTTTGACGTTACTGTTGATGTTACTGTCCCTTTAACAGTACATAAAACAATATCAAATTAACCCCCGACCTTCACCAACCCAGATTATTAATCTCCAGCAAGGCTTTAAACACAGACATTTTCTGTTACTTTAATCATACTTAAAAGGATAGGAAATCACACTTTCATGATTCAGATAGAATGTGTAGTTTTATGACACTTTTTTTTTTATATAACAGTTTTATTGTTTGATATTAATATTGTACAATGCACTTTACATGTTATACATTTGCATTTTGAATACCAGTTGTTGAAATAGCATTGAAACAAAAGTCCTGACCTAACCTTAACCCGGGAGGCTGATAATATACCGTTGTCCATAGTTTTAGTTCAAGACGAAGCCAATACCTGTTTAGGTAGTATCCTATTTGAAATAAACAAACCTTAACAATATACATAGCAAATCTAAAGAAAAACTAAAAACAAATATACAAATAAAAATACTTGTCAGCCGCTTATAATATAGTTTGAGTCGGCTAGATTTGGAGTTTTGTCGGTAACGACCCGAAAAACTAACGCCGGCTTTTTTCTGGCCGCACCATAAAAATAACTCTGGTATTGAGAGTCCACAGAATGGCTGCGTTAGGCTCCAAAAAAGGAGCGTAGAGCATTTTTAATGCAGCTTCAACTCTCAATACCAGAGTTGCTTACGCAAGCGGCCAGCCTCAAAAACGTGCTCGTGCACGATTCCCCCATAGGAAACAATGGGGCTGTTTGAGCTGAAAAAAACCCAAACACCTGCAAAAAAGCCGCGTTCAGCTCTTAACGCAGCCCCTTTGTTTGCTATGGGGAAACACTTCCTACGTCTGCACCTAACACTCTAACATGTACCCCGAGTCTAAACACCCCTAACCTTACACTTATTAACCCCTAATCTGCCGCCCCCGCTATCGCTGACACCTGCATTTTATTTTTAACCCCTAATCTGCCGCTCCGTAAACCGCCGCTACTTTCATTATCCCTATGTACCCCTAATCTGCTGCCCCTAACACCGCCGACCCCTATATTATATTTATTAACCCCTAATCTGCCCCCCTCAACGTCGCCTCCACCTGCCTACACTTATTAACCCCTAATCTGCCGAGCGGACCGCACCGCTATTATAATAAAGTTATTAACCCCTAATCCGCCTCACTAACCCTATAATAAATAGTATTAACCCCTAATCTGCCCTCCCTAACATCGCCGACACCTAACTTCAATTATTAACCCCTAATCTGCCGACCGGAGCTCACCGCTATTCTAATAAATGGATTAACCCCTAAAGCTAAGTCTAACCCTAACACTAACACCCCCCTAAATTAAATATAATTTTAATCTAACTAAATTAATTAACTCTTATTAAATAAATTATTCCTATTTAAAGCTAAATACTTACCTGTAAAATAAACCCTAATATAGCTACAATATAAATTATAATTACATTGTAGCTATTTTAGGATTAATATTTATTTTACAGGCAACTTTGTAATTATTTTAACCAGGTACAATAGCTATTAAATAGTTAAGAACTAGTTAATAGCTAAAATAGTTAAAATAATTACAAAATTACCTGTAAAATAAATCCTAACCTAAGTTACAATTAAACCTAACACTATACTATCATTAAATTAATTAAATAAAATACCTACAATTACCTACAATTAAACCTAACACTACACTATCAATACAATAATTAAATACAATATCTACAAATAACTACAATGAAATAAACTAACTAAAGTACAAAAAATAAAAAAGAACTAAGTTACAAAAAATAAAAAAATATCTACAAACATAAGAAAAATATTACAACAATTTTAAACTAATTACACCTACTCTAAGCCCCCTAATAAAACAACAAAGCCCCCCAAAATAATAAATGCCCTACCCTATTCTAAATTACTAAAGTTAAAAGCTCTTTTACCTTACCAGCCCTGAACAGGGCCCTTTGCGGGGCATGCCCCAAGAAGTTCAGCTCTTTTGCCTGTAAAAAAAAACATACAATACCCCCCCCCAACATTACAACCCACCACCCACATACCCCTAATCTAACCCAAACCCCCCTTAAATAAACCCAACACTAAGCCCCTGAAGATCATCCTACCTTGTCTTCACCTCACCAGGTATCACCGATCCGTCCTGGCTCCAAAATCTTCATCCAACCCAAGCGGGGGTTGGCGATCCATCATCCGGTGGCTGAAGAGGTCCAGAAGAGGCTCCAAAGTCTTCATCCTATCCGGGAAGAAGAGGCGATCCGGACCGGCAACCATCTTGATCCAAGCGGCATCTTCTATCTTCATCCGATGACGACCGGCTCCATCCTGAAGACCTCCACCGCGGACCCATCTTCTTCCGGCGACGTCCAACTGAAGAATGACGGTTCCTTTAAGGGACGTCATCCAAGATGGCGTCCCTCGAATTCCGATTGGCTGATAGGATTCTATCAGCCAATCGAAATTAAGGTAGGAATATTCTGATTGGCTGATGGAATCAGCCAATCAGAATCAAGTTCAATCCGATTGGCCGATTGGGTTGTAATGTTGGGGGGGTATTGTATGTTTTTTCTTTACAGGCAAAAGAGCTGAACTTCTTGGGGCATGCCCCGCAAAGGGCCCTGTTCAGGGCTGGTAAGGTAAAAGAGCTTTTAACTTTAGTAATTTAGAATAGGGTAGGGCATTTTTTATTTTGGGGGGCTTTGTTGTTTTATTAGGGGGCTTAGAGTAGGTGTAATTAGTTTAAAATTGTTGTAATATTTTTCTTATGTTTGTAAATATTTTTTTATTTTTTGTAACTTAGTTCTTTTTTATTTTTTGTACTTTAGCTAGTTTATTTAATTGTATTTATTTGTAGGAATTGTATTTAATTAATTTATTGATAGTGTAGTGTTAGGTTAATTGTAGGTAATTGTAGGTAGTTTATTTAATTAATTTATTGATAGTGTAGTGTTAGGTTTAATTGTAACTTAGGTTAGTATTTATTTTACAGGTAATTTTGTAATTATTTTAACTATTTTAGCTATTAAATAGTTCTTAACTATTTAATAGCTATTGTACCTGGTTAAAATAAATACAAAGTTACCTGTAAAATAAATATAAATCCTAAAATAGCTATAATATAATTATAATTTATATTGTAGCTATATTAGGATTTATTTTACAGGTAAGTATTTATCTTTAAATAGGAATAATTAATTTAATAAGAGTTAATTAATTTCGTTAGATGTAAATTATATTTAACTTAGGGGGGTGTTAGTGTTAGGGTTAGACTTAGCTTTAGGGGTTAATACATTTATTAGAGTAGCGGTGAGCTCCAGTCGTCAGATTAGGGGTTAATAATTGAAGTTAGGTGTCGGCGATGTTAGGGAGGGCAGATTAGGGGTTAATACTATTTATTATAGGGTTAGTGAGGCGGATTAGGGGTTAATAACTTTATTATAGTAGCGGTGCGGTCCGCTCGGCAGATTAGGGGTTAATAAGTGTAGGCAGATGGAGGCGACGTTGAGGGGGGCAGATTAGGGGTTAATAAATATAATATAGGGGTCGGCGGTGTTAGGGGCAGCAGATTAGGGGTACATAAGGATAACATAGGTGGCGGCGCTTTGCGGGCGGCAGATTAGGGGTTAATAAGTGTAGGCAGATGGAGGCGACGTTGAGGGGGGGCAGATTAGGGGTTAATAAATATAATACAGGGGTCGGCAGTGTTAGGGGGAGCAGATTAGGGGTACATAAGTATAACGTAGGTGGCGGTCGGCAGATTAAAGGTTAAAAAAATGTATTCGAGTGTCGGCGATGTGGGGGGACCTCGGTTTAGGGGTACATAGGTAGTTTATGGGTGTTAGTGTACTTTAGAGTACAGTAGTTAAGAGCTTTAGAAACCGGCGTTAGCCCAGAAAGCTCTTAACTACTGACTTTTTTCCTGCGGCTGGAGTTTTGTCATTAGATGTCTAACGCTCACTTCAGAAACGACTCTAAATACCGGAGTTAGAAAGATCCCATTGAAAAGATAGGATACGCAATTGACGTAAGGGGATCTGCGGTATGGAAAAGTCTCGGCTGAAAAGTGAGCGTTAGACCCTATTTTGAGTGACTCCAAATACCGGCGGTAGCCTAAAACCAGCGTTAGGAGCCTCTAACGCTGGTTTTCACGGCTAACGCCAAACTCCAAATCTAGGTCAGTGTGTTTCTATATCTTTGGGGAAATATAATGAAGATTTATGCAGTCTATACGTCTCTACTTATCTCCTCACCCGAGAAACTGAGCAATATCCATCTCTCCCTATTTGGTTCTCTTAGACCCCTCAGAGGTTGGGGATTTGGGGAAGAAGAGGAAAGAGAAAAGAGGGGACAGAACAGGACAGTGTAAGATCCGGCCGTCTCTGGTCAGTCGGTAGTCCTGGAATTGATATTCACGTGAACAGGGTTAAAACGTCTCAAACCGTCTTCCCACAGGAATCTTATGTCAGCTAGCAAGTGTAGCCTTCCCCTCTTGGTATAACCATATTCTTCCAAGATTAGTAAGTCTGTCACTTTGTCCGTCGAATTTGTCAATGTCAGTGTGTGGGGGTCTTCCAATGTAGTGCTAGTAGTGCTTTAACTCCTGTCAAGCCTATCTGAAGTAAAGTGAGTCTAAGTTTACATGGTAATCTCGGCAGGTCATTCAGCAAAGCAATTCAGGTGTCAGAGAGAAATCTATGCCCAGAAGCAATCAGAGACACCTCTCTATAGCTCTCCACATGGGTTGAACCTTAGGGCAGTTCCATCACATGTGGAGATAGGTGCCTCTTGCCTCACAGCCCCTCCAACACTTCCCCAATGTTTCGTGGTAAATAGATTGTAACCTCACCGGGGTGAGGTACCAGCGTAATAACACTTTAAAATTAAGCTCCAATGCTTGGGGTGAAGTTGAGGCTTTCTTTGTTCGTGTGAAAATGGATTGCCACTCATCTCCCTGTATGTCAGATTCTAGGTCAGTGTGCCAATGAAGTGTATATGAGGGGAGCTGGAGAGCCTGTTCGCTTTGTATCATTTTCCTTGCTAAGGACAATGAATGTCTAGCCGTTCCTTTAGTGGAACAGTAGTTCTCAAATGGAGTGAGTTCTCTCATATAGTCTTGTCTGAAAGGTGAGGTGTGCACAAAGTGCGCCAATTGGGAATACTTTAGCCAGCTGGTGTAACTGCCTCCCATATTATTTGCCAATTCCTCTCTCTTCTTAAGCTTCCCTTGTATAGAAAATTCTCTTAGTGGAGTATTGTAGTCCCACTCTGTTAATCTCCTCTGACCTCTATCCAAACCTCCTATTAATTCAGCATTTCTAGGGATTGGAAACAATGGTGCTCGAAATGTGTTTTTTCCTTTTTATGATCAAGTCCCAAGACTCAAACACTCGACGATGTATTGCCAATTCCGTACACTGGGGTGGTCTAAGGTCTTTGGGCGACCCAGCAGAGAGCTCCCACAACTGGAGCTTTGAGAATGTTCTAATCTATTGCCACCCACGCTTTTGAATCTATGGATCTATGCCAGTCTATTACCCTTTGTAGTGTTATAGCATCTAGATAATCTGATATACATGGCAGGCCCAACCCCCCATCTCCGTGTGCTCTGTATAGGCTGTCTCTGTTTACCCTGGGTTTGACTTTCCTCCAACTAAATAGGTTAATATGTTTTTGTATTAGTGCAATAAACCATCTAGGTACTGGAATTGGGAGGGTTTGAAACACATACAAGATCCTGGGCAAGACAGAGGAATTACTGAGGGGAAACTAATTTTATTTCATGAGACACAATATCAGTAACAAACGTGATCATAATCAGTTTAATTTAAATGGCTACTATAACCTACATGTATACTGGGTATGTAATATGTATGTCATGTGATCATAATCAGTTTAATTTAAATGGCTACTATAACCTACATGTATACTGGGTATGTAATATGTATGTCATGTGATCATAATCAGTTTAATTTAAATGGCTACTATAACCTACATGTATACTGGGTATGTAATATGTATGTCATGTTCTGTAACTTGATATTATGTCTGTTAGATGTTTTCATGTTAGTTAGAAGCCACAAGAACTGATAATAGCACACACTGTATATATAAAGGGAACATTATATGTCTGATAAATCCCTTTGTATCAAGAGCACAAGTGTTAGGTATATTTATACCATTGTGTTCATATATCATGTGATGCTGCTTTTTACTATCTAATGAGATACAATGTTTTTTTCATGCAAATAAAAAGTGATTGCAATCCAGACCAGAATTTTGTGGTTTTTGTATAATTAAAAACACAATATCACAGAAGAATTAGGAAAACATCATCAAATACAGAAGCAGGAATTTTACCCAACTTTCCAATTTACTTCTATTATCAAATTTGCTTTGTTCTTTTGGTATCTTTTTTTATAGAGTAAACCTAGGAGGCTGATATTATATGAGCTTAGGGGCGTGCATGTGTATTTAGCACTCTGTGCAGCAGTGTTTGTAACTATGTATAACAACTATAAATGTTCGAAAAAAGAGATTCAAAAGTTACTTGAGAGAGGTTACAACCACTCATTGGTTAATAATGTTTTGGATGAAGTAACCAAAATTGAAAGAGATGAGATTCTGCAAAATAAAACACACAAAAAATCTGATAACCGCACATATTTCATTACCAAGTACTCATCAGAATTTTATGAGATCTGTAATATTCTGAAAAAATATTTTCCTATTATGTATGGGGATAAACAACTGAAAACAGTAGTGGAAAAAGGTTTCAAATGTGTTTATTCTAGAAATGTTACTCTAGGGAATATTTTATCCCCAAGTCAAATATCACAGAAACAAAAACCCACTACATGGCTTTCTGTGAATGGGACCTACAAGTGTGAGGTCTCAAGATGCAAGGCCTGTGATTTCATTACCGAAGGAAAAATACTTCCATTCTTGTGTCACCAATCAAACATATGAGACAAAAGGTTGCATTAAATGTTCCACCAATTATGTAGTCTATCTTGTTGAATGTGTCACTCATCAACTACAATATGTAGGCATGACGTCCCGAGATATCCGTACTCGAGTACGTGAACATTTAGGTTACATCAGAAATGAGAAAACATTCTCAGAGTTAGCTTGACATTTTATTGAAATTCATTGTGGAGATGTTAGATCTTTCAAATGACGGGCAATTGAGGCCATTAGGAGACCACCTAGAGGTGGGGATAAAGATGCTATATTAGCACGCTAGGAAGCATTCTGGATCTTTAAACTCCGCACCCAGATCCTTAATGGCTTCAATTTGGAGTTTGACTTGATCAATCACTGGTGCTGAACACACATATATACATGTTTTTTCGGCAACAGTGCAGCCCGTAAATTTCCATCCAATTAGATGCTAACAGGATTTTGAGAATTTATGTATTTATGTATTCATACATTCAATATTGATCTCCATTTTTTCTATAAGTCCACTATCTTCAGTACATTGAGTCCGTTTTGGTTAAATATTAATATCTTTACTAACAGTGAGATTCTTTAGTGGCAGTATTTTCTTTTGCAACCATTAAATATTGTATGGATTTCATGGTTGTAAATTCAATCCAGTACATATTGTTCATGTCATATATTTTATGTATATGAATCTATTTTTGATAAAATCATTGGTGCTATGATGTTTAAACTATAGAAGGTTTATTTATTTGATTGTTAGATGTTTGGTCATACATATCTACATATGAGATAAGGTTTTCTATATTTACAATTGTGACTGAATTTCTAATAATCAATGACAAATATCTTTGTTGTTTTTTCCTTCTAATTTTTAGTATTTAGTTTTTCACTTTTAGCACCAATATGATGTATCATACACAATAGAGGATCAAATCTGTGAGACATTTACTCCTTATTCTCATTACAATGAATGACTAGAACTTGTATGACTGTTGTAGAGTTCTGTGTACTCTTCACTACAATTTAAATTGTCGGTTATTGGTTGTTTATGCTGTCACTACTTCAATTTTCCTCCACTTATATTATATTATTTTATTTCATTACCAAATCGTTATATATTGTATTATTATCAAATAATATTATTATTCTCAAAATGTATTTCATTTTGTACTTAATTTAGTTTGAACTTATATTGTTGCTTTTGCTCCTTTGATTCATGAAATAATTCTCAGGTTGGAAACAAAGGGGTTATTATACCTAGATACGATATCTCTAATTTATCAATGTTGCTGACATTACACTAACATTTTGTTATTGTTAACTATGTGTTTAACTATCCAGATAAATTCTTTGCATTATATTGTATTGTAATAATGATGATTATTTCCTCTGCTGTATCCTTTATCCTTTATCCATTATCCAAGTAAGGGTTAAGGGGGAGTTGCCCTATACACTCCCCTGTAGCCAATGATTGTGATGAGAGTTACTTTTAAACACCCATGTTGTAACACACAGCAGGTCTTAGATTACGTCATCTCGCCAAAACTAGTAGGACCAGTTGTCTCTCTGCTACCGTGCTGGTATTTACTAGAATTTTATTTTCCACTAATAAAGTCACTGAAGTTTTGAAAAATTGGAACTCTTGAATCTCTTTTTTCGCTTATTATTCACGGACTACAAGGAGCCCATTTTCCTTCAAGAGCCAGTACAGCCTCATACTCCACTTTTTTGTCTTTCGGTATACTATCCTGCATCGCCCCTAGGAGAGCTGAAGATTCGGAACTGGACGCTGAAGCGGATTGTAGAGACTCACACACCCCTTTGCAGCATGTCCCATTGATGACGTCAGACGCTTGCAAGATTCGGGTGGCGCTGTTGAGGAAGGCTCGTCTAGTGTGTAATCCCGCACAGGAGCTGCAGTTCACCAGGATGACGGAGCCTTTGTCCTGAAAGCTGCTGACACCTCTTGTGCAAGTTCGAGTGAAGCCGTTCATCAGTTAGTGTGGGGTGAGTCAAGAGGTTCACATCCTCTGTACCTATTACCGTTACTTACTGACTGCTCACAAGCTAGTGCCCATGGAAATGGGTATGTGCTCTCTTAGGGGTTAATGCTATATTTTTTTCACATTGGAGTACATAACTTTATACTACAAGTTACGGTGACAGTGAACCCTGGGGAATTATCTGTGTTTTGTTAACTATAAATGTTCTTGCAATCTCTGTCTGTAGTTACGTGCACACTCCTGAGTTCACCTAGAATTACCGTTTAACAAAGGATACTAAGAGAACTAAGCAGAATGGATAATAAATGAAAATTGGAAAGTTGTTTGAAATGTTATGTTCTATCCAATCCATTTAAGTTTAATTTTGACGTTACTGTCCCTTTAACAGTACATAAAACGGGGGCGTGGCCAAGCAGCTAACATGGAAGGACGCACAATTTGCAGCTCCTCAAGAAAATTTGGTAATAGGCTGATTTTTACTGTTTATGGACTTTAAATACAGCGGTGATCTTTTCTACTAGTAGCATGAGCTCGAGGTGAGCAACAGGAGCATATTTTTAGCCACATTAAAGGTCTTTCTAATTTTGTACTCGGAAGGCTGCGGCCTACTCACTTGACGTCTCCCCTCCCCCCTGGCCACCTGGGTTAAGGGGCCGTGTACAGAGCAAAAAGGGAAGCTCATACTGCATACTTGGTCATCACCCTGCCGTGAACCGCTTTCTAATTTTATCTGATGGCTATGGCCCGGACCTATAGTCTGACGTGGGACTCACTGGCAGAGCTACTGCGGAGTCATTACAACAGGCTAGAGCAACGCATCAAGCTAATACTCAAGGGTCAGAGATACACAGAGACAATACAAGACAAGCACTGTGATACCGAAGGTACAACCTCCCATGTCACAGCTGATGCCCTACCTAACAGAGTGATTGCAGCAAAAAAGGCAGCCCATTCAAAGTGAGCTACGTAGCAGCCGAGCGCACACTGAAGTGATCTTTCTGGCGCGGAGGTCCTCTGGCACCGTAGCTATAAAACGACCAACACAGCAACTGAACTATCAGAGGTCCACAAAGAGACTTATACAAAAGAAGTCTCAGATGCTTAAAAGAAAAAGCAGAGTTAGGGGACCGGGTATGTCTGGGGCTAAAAGGCTGCTGGATATATCATATCAGTCAATCTACGCTGAACTGTTAAGTGCACAAAACTGCATGAGAGCCCCATTCACAGGGGTTTGCTTGGCCGACTTGTATGCTATAGGTTTAGCAAAAACCGGAGTAGGATAAGTCTGAGTTTTATTTTAGGGAGTGTGATGCGCGGTACTGTGGCCCTGACTACACTGCTTACTGCGCAGCAGCCTTATTACTGAGGCTCTCGTACTATTTTTTCACTTCCGTGTGGTTGGACGCAGTGCTGTGCCCCTCATCTTGCCGCCAGATTAATGAAGACTGTGTGTCTGATAATCTATTTCATATTTTATTTGACTCGAAGAATTGCCTGTGTTTCATGTACCCTGCTCATCTACTATAACTTACTTATTACATTACCCTAAAGCTTTCTTATATGGAAGGGTTAGCTAATGGGGTTTCAATTATTGTTTGTTAGACAGAGTGTCTTTGTATACTAGTGTGCATACTACAGCAGAATCTAAATATTTATGCTTGCATGTTAATCTGTTTGATTGTTTAAGTGATATGAAACTGTATATAATGTTCTGCAGGCTTGCCATATCCATATTAGTGATGTTCAGATCTATTTGGACTGGTAAGAAGAGTAACATGGATGCCCTGACGCCCGTTGTAGATAGATTTTGCATGTACACAGCTGAATATAGAAGTGCAGGGTCTGGGTAACCCCTTTCATTTGGTAATTTTTTGACAATAACAGCCCTAGGGCGCCTAGAACATACCTACAGATTCCTGAGTCCTAACATGACTAGTAATAATATTTGTTCAGTCCATTGCCTAGCATAAGAACAGAAAGGCGCAACTACCCACTTATATTGTTTTATGTGTGCTTTCCCTTTGTCATCCTCTATTTATTTGGTAGAGTTGAGTAGTCTCTGCCCTGTTCAGTAAATTGTTTGCTGAACCCTTTCACAGTGAATGCTGAATTATATATTCATGTGCCGTCCCGCACCCCATGGGTTTTACGATTTTATTCTTGGACCCAACCGAGGTCCGTGTGACATAGGAGGGTGAGTGTTGAAGATAGGTCCATAAGTGGTCTATCTCCATTTAAAACCCCCAACTTAGATGGATTCATTATGGCCCAAAAGAGGCCTCTACTGTTTGACTGAAGACTGGGGGGAAAAACCCGTTTCAGATTTGCTCACCTAGAATTGTACCCTTCATATTGTAATTTACAGAAGAACCTGTGTTTTGTGAATTTTCTGTACTGTGAGCAAAACAGTTGTTTGTCTTTGTTTCTCTCAATAAAAAAAAAATTAAAAAAAAAAAACAACAGTACATAAAACAATATCAAATTACCCCCAATCTTCACCAACCCAGATTATTAATCAGCAGCAAGACTTTATACACAGACATTTTCTGTTACTTAAATCATACTTAAAGGGATAGGAAATTACACTTTCATGATTCAGATAGAATGTGTAGTTTTATGACACTTTTAATTTCACTTCTGTTATCAAACTTACACTACTGAGAGCTGACTGGAGGCTACACACGTCTCTTATCATTGGCTCACCAGATATTCTCAGCTAGCTCCCAGTAATTATTTGCTGCTCTATAGCTGTCTTTGCAGGAGTTAAGGGGACAGTCTACACCTTAGTCATCTTAAAGTCTTACCTTAGATTAACCCTGCTTTGAGTGTTAAATACTTTCCAACCAGGGTGCTAAGCTGATCTAATTTTTTTTTTTTGTGAAAAAAAATGTTTTAACTTTTTTTTTCTTTTTCAGATCCCCAATACTTCCACCATTGGAAAGATAATCGCCTAACCTTTCCAATGGTGGATCTTGGGGGTCTGTAGCTGCTTAGATGCCTGAGATACAGGCTTCTAAGCATCATGCCCCCTTTCCCTATACTTTGTATTGACAAATTGTTAATAAAGTTGCGCGGTGACGTTATCATGTCATTGCGCGTGACGTCACTGTGCAAAACATGATGCCCCGGCAATGCCTGTCACTCTACAGGCACAATCGCCAAGGTAGGAGCGGGTGGGAGCCTCCAGATCTCCCTCAAGGTGGGAGAGTGCACCTTTTCTATATCATGCTGCAGGAACAGTAAAAAAAGTTATTTAAAATGAATATTGTCTCTGGTCACTGAAATGGCTGCCAAGCTCAGCCCAAGGATGACATCATGATCTGGGCTGCATCTAGGCACTCTGCTGAATAGCAATGACAGTCTGTTGAATCCAACTAGTGAGCCTTTTGTGATTGGATGCCATATGTAGCCCAGATCATGATGTCATCAGTGGGCTGAGCTTGGCAGCCATTTCAAAGTTGCCAGAAACAATAACATTTTTACTGTTCATGCTGCATGATAAAGAAAAGGTGCAGGAGGCCAGGGTCAGCTCCAGAATGAATGAAATGGGGGGCATTTTTTTCCCACAAGGGTGCACCCGTTAATCACCATGATTCAAAACCCTTAAACTCATTCTCAAATCTCAATCATGTCCCCTAAACAGCCATGCACCTCAAACCCCCCAATGCAATTAACCCCTTTGCAATAGCAGTGAGGATCCTAGGTTTTCAGGTACTGGTAATTTTGTAGATTAGATTTTGCTATACCTGTTTCGCAATAACTGATATCAGGCTACTTAAAGGGACAGTCAACACCAGAATTTTGTGTTGTTTAAAAAGAAAGATAATCTTTTTTTTACCTATTCCCCAGTTTTCCATAACCAACACTTTATCTCTGTGATTACCATGTATCTAAGCCTCTGCAAACTGCCCCCTTAGTTCAGTTCTTATGACAGACTTGCATTTTAGCCAATCACTGCTCATTCCAGGGTAACTTCACGTGCATGAGCTCAATGTTATATATATAAAACACATGAACTAATGCCCTCTAGTGGTCAAAATGCATTCAGATTAGAGGCAGTCTTCAAGGTCTAAGAAATTAGTATATTTACCTCCTAGAATTAACTTTCAACTAAGAATACCAAGAGAACAAAGCAAAAATTGTGATTAAAGTATATTGGAAAGTTGTTAACAATTACATTCCTTACATTCCCTATTTAAATTATGAAAGGCTTTTTGGACTTGACTGTCCTTTTAATACAACCTATGTACTGTGAACCTATAAGAATATGATTGTATCATATAAAAATGTCTATAAATGGCTACTTATTTTCTTAAACAATAGACCATGATAAGAATATGATTGTATCATATAAATATAAGTCTATAACTGGCTACCGGCCTGTAAATTCCTCTAAAGTGTACTGTTATCTTAGGCCGGGCCAGTGCTCTTTTGAGGCGTCTATAGAAGCCAGTAGCCATTTATAGACATATTTATATGATACAATCATATTCTTATCATGGTCTATTGTTTAAGAAAATGAGTAGCTCACAATAGTTAGGTAAAATTAATGGGGTTAAAGACAAGTCCAAAAAGTCTCTAACTTCCAAATAAGAGGTTAAAACACAGAGCTCTTTGCAGATGCGAGATGCAACCTCACAGTTCGGTAGCTGACTCCGCCCCCAACATGCAGCATTACATAACAATTCATTATTTTATTTATTATTTTTAAAGCGTATGATCATATCAATATTTTTTTCAGGGGCACAGCATTTGGACATTGGCCCCTCCCCTTGAGCCGACCCTGCAGGAGGCTATTTGCAGCTTAATCTAAGGTAAAACTTTAACATGACCAAGGTGTAGACTGTCTCTTTAAATACATACGGCGAGATTACAAATTTTAGGGTAACAGGGGTACGGTGCTAACGTGCTGTTTTTTCTCACCTCTCACTTACATACAACACTGGTATTACGGGTTTTTATAAACCCGGCGTTAACAGACAAAAAGTGAGCGTAGATCAAAATGTTGCTCCACACTACACTCCAATACCAGCACTGCTTAAGTGAGCGGTGAGCTGGTTATACACGCTCGTGCACGATTTCCCCATAGGAATCAACGGGGAGAGCCAGCTGAGAAAAAGTCTAACACCTGCAAAAAAGCAGCGTATAACTCAGTAACGCAGCCCCATTGATTCCTATGGGGAAATAAAATTTATGTCTACACCTAACACCCTAACATGAACCCCAAGTCTAAACACCCCTAATCTTACACTTATTAACCCCTAATCTGCCGTCCCCTTCGCCACCTACATTATATTTTTTAACCCCTAATCTACCGCTCCAGACATTGCCGTCACTACAATAAACATATTAACCCCTAAACTGCCGCACTCCTGCCTCGCAAACATTAGTTAAATATTATTAACCCCTAATCTGCTGTCCCTAACATCGCTGCCACCTACCTACATTTATTAACCCCTAATCCGCCGCCCCCAACGTCGCCGCCACTATTCTAAATGTATTAACCCCTAAACCTAAGTCTAACCCTAACACCTCCTAACTTAAATATAATTACAATAAATCTAAATAAAAATTAATATTATTACCTAAATAATTCCTATTTAAAACTAAATACTTACCTATAAAATAAACCCTAAGCTAACTACAATATAACTAATAGTTACATTGTATCTAGCTTAGGGTTTATTTTTATTTTACAGGCAAGTTTGTATTTATTTTAACTAGGTAGAATAGTTATTAAATAGTTATTGACTATTTAATAAATACCTTGCTAAAATAAAGACAAATTTACCTGTAAAATAAAACCTAACCTATGTTACACTAACACCTAACACTACACTACAATTAAATAAATTAAATACAATTAAATAAATTAAATTAAATTTAGTTAAATTACCAAAAAACCCCACTAAATTACAGAAAATAAAAAGAAATTACAGATCTTTAAACTAATTACACCTAATCTAATAGCCCTATCAAAATAAAAAAAGCCCCCCAAAATAAAAAAAACCCTAGCCTAAACTAAATTATCAATAGCCCTTAAAAGGGCCTTTTGCGGGGCATTGCCCCAAAGAAATCAGCTCTTTTACCTGTAAAAAAAATACAAACAACCCACCAACAGTAAAACCCACCACCCACACAACCAAACCCCCCAAATAAAATACTAACTAAAAAACCTAAGCTCCCCATTGCCCTGAAAAGGGCATTTGGATGGGCATTGCCCTTAAAAGGGTAGTTAGCTCTTTTGCGGCCCAAAGCCCTAACCTAAAAATAAAACCCACCCAATACACCCTTAAAAAAACCTAACAGTAACCCCCTGAAGATCAACTTACTATTCTGAAGACCGGACATTCATCCTCAAAGAAGCGGCAGAAGTCTTCATCCAACCGGGCCGAAGTCCTCAACGAAACCGGGAGAAGTCTTCATCCAAGCCGGGCAAAGTGGTCCTCCATACGGGCAGAAGTCTTCATCCAGTTGGCATCTTCTATCTTTATCCATCTTACGCAGAGCGGCTCCATCTTCAAGACATCCGACGCGGAGCATCCTCTTTATCCGGAGTCTTCTTACTGAATGATGGTTCCTTTAAATGATGTCATCCAAGATGGTGTCCCTTAGATTCCGATTGGCTGATAGAATTCTATCAACCAATCGGAATTAAGGTAGAAAAAATCCTATTGGCTGATGCAATCAGCCAATAGGATTGAGCTTGCATTCTATTGGCTGATTGGAACAGCCAATAGAATGCGAGCTCAATCCTATTGGCTGATTGGATCAGCCAATAGGATTTCTTCTACCTTAATTCCGATTGGCTGATATAATTCTATCAGCCAATCGGAATCTAAGGGACACCATCTTGGATGATGTCATTTAAAGGAACCGTCATTCAGTAAGAAGACTCAGGATGAAGAGGATGCTCCGCGTCTGATGTCTTGAAGATGGAGCCGCTCCGCATCGGATGGATGAAGATAGAAGATGCTGTCGGGATGAAGACCTCTGCCCGTCTGGAGGACCACTTCTCCCAGCTTCGTTGAGGACTTCGGCCCGGTTGGATGAAGACTTCTGCCGCTGTCTTCAGAACAGTAAGTGAATCTTCAGGGGGTTAGTGTTAGGTTTTTTTAAGGGTGTATTGGGTGGGTTTTATTTTTAGGTTAGGGCTTTGGGCCGCAAACGAGCTAACTGCCCTTTTAAGGGCAATGCCCATCCAAATGCCCTTTTCAGGGCAATGGGGAGCTTAGGTTTCTTTAGTTAGTATTTTATTTGGGGGGTTGGTTGTGTTTGGTGGTGGGTTTTACTGTTGGGGGGTGTTTGTATTTTTTTTTTTACAGGTAAAAGAGCTGATTTCTTTGGGGCAATGCCCCACAAAAGGCCCTTTTAAAGGCTATTGGTAGTTTAGGCTAGGGTTTTTTTTATTTTGGGTGGGCTTTTTTATTTTGATAGGGCTATTAAATTAGGTGTAATTAGTTTAAAGATCTGTAATTTGTTTATTTTCTGTAATTTAGTGTTTGTTTGTTTTTGTACTTTAGCTAATTTAATTTATTTAATTGTATTTAATTTAGTTAATTTATTTAATTGTAGTGTAGTGTTAGGTGTTATTAAAACTTAGGTAAGGTTTTATTTTACAGGTCAATTTGTATTTATTTTAGCTAGGTAGTTATTAAATAGTTAATAACTATTTAGTAACTATTCTACCTAGTTAAAATAAATATAAAATTGCCTGTAAAATAAAAATAAACCCTAAGCTAGATACAATGTAACTATTAGTTATATTGTAGCTAGCTTAGGGTTTATTTTATAGGTAAGTATTTTTAAATAGGAATTATTTAGGTAATAATATTAATTTTTATTTAGATTTATTGTAATTATATTTAAGTTAGGGGGTGTTAGGGTTAGATTTAGGGGTTAATACATTTAATATAGTGGCGGCGATGTTGGGGACGGCAGATTAGGGGTTAATAAGTATAATGTAGGTAGCGGCGATGTTAGGGGCGGCAGATTAGGGGTTAAAGGGACACTGTACCCAAAATTTTTATTTTGTGATTCAGATAGAGCATGACATTTTAAGCAACTTTCTAATTTACTCCTATTATCAAATTTTCTTCATTCTCTTGGTATCCTTATTTGAACTGCAAGAATGTAAGTTTAGATGCCGGCCCATTTTTGGTGAACAACCTGGGTTGTCCTTGCTGATTGGTGGATAAATTCATCCACCAATTAAAAAGTGTTGTCCAGAGTACTTAAATAAACAAAAAAATAAAGAAAGCAAGAGAACAAAGAAAAAATGCTAATAGGAGTAAATTAGAAAGTTTCTTAAAATTGCATGCTCTATCTGAATTACAAAAGAAAAAAATTGGGTTCAGTGTCCCTTTAATAATATTTAACTAGTGTTTGCGAGGCGGGAGTGCGGCGGTTTAGGGGTTAATATGTTATAGTGGCGGTGATGTCCGGAGCGGAAGATTAGGGGTTAATAATATTTAACTCGTTTTTGCGAGGCGGGAGTGCGGCGGTTTAGGGTTTAATATGTTTATTATAGTGGCAGCAATGTCCTGAGGGGCAGATTAGGGGTTAAAATTCTTATTATAGTGTTTGCGATGCTACTAGCACTTTAGTTATGAGTTTTATGCTACGGCGTTGTAGTGTAAAACTCATAACTAATGAGTTAGGAATCTTGATGGGGTAGGGTGTACCACTCACTTTCTTTTGCAAGATGTACCGAGTTCACGGATTCATCCTTACTTGTGGGATATTATCCTTCCTAACAGGCAGTGGCAAAAAGAGCACCACAGCAGAGCTGTCTATATAGCTCCCCCCTTAACTCCACCCCCCAGTCATTCTCTTTGCCGGCTCTAAGCAGGAAGGGTAAAGTGAAAGAGGTGTTAAACTGTTAGTTTTATTTTATCTGCAATCAAGAGTTTGTTATTTTTAAATGGTACCGGTGTTGTACTATTTACTCTCAGGCAGAACATAGATGAAGATTTCTGCCTGGAGAATGATGATCTTAGCATTTGTAACTAAGGTCCACTGCTGTTCCCACAGAAGCTGAGGAGTACAGGAAAACTTCAGTGTGAGGAACGGTTTCTTGTTATACAGCAATGAGGTATGTTCAGTCATTTTTTCTGCAGAGACTGTGTTAACTTAGAAAGGCTGACAGTATCCCCATTAGGGGAAGGGTAAGCAGTAATCCTAGTTTCATAAGGGGCATTACTAGCTTACATAAAGGGCTAATCTCATGGGCACTCAGTTTGTATATGATATAGTAGGCAAACGTTTGTGTGTTCTTGGAGTACTGTTTTTTATTCTGATGGGACATCTTTTTGAGGGTACACTTGGCTTATTTAGGGGTTTTATAACCCACGTTGCTTACAAACAGGTTTGGTAGATTTGTGTAGGCCCCAGCAACATCGAGTGAGATGGGCAGGGCCTATTTTTGCGCCTCAGTTGCACATTTAGTTTATGCAGACAAGCACCAAGCAACATCTCCAGAAGTCCTGAATACTTCTGGGGCTTAATCAAAGCTTTTTCCCCACATTATCGTTCCCTAAGGGCAGGGCCACAGCAGAGCTGTGGCAAGGTGCTGACAGGGGTTTTTACCGGTTTTGGACATTTGTCAATCCGGTTTTCTCATTTGGGGGTTTATTGCTTATTTACTTGTGGGGCAATCTTACTAAAGCTTAGTGGGTATACTGTAAAAATTTCGGAGAATTTGAAGCAATTTTAAGTAGTTTTGCAGTTTGTGTATGCCTTTTTTTTCTCTTAAAGGCATAGTACCGTTTTTGAAAATTGTGTTTTTTTTATTAAATAAAGTGTTTTCAAAGCTTGTTTGTCTCATTACTAGCCTGTTCAACATGTCTGACATTGAGGAAACTCATTGCTCAATTTGTTTAGAAGCCATTGTGGAACCCCCTCTTAGAATGTGTCCCACTTGTACTGATATGTCTATAAATTGCAAACAGCATATTTTGACTTATAAGAGTATGGCATTGGATGATTCTCAGACAGAAGGAAATCAGGTTTTTGCCATCTAGTTCTCCCCAAGTGTCACAACCAGTAACGCCCACACAAGCGACGCCAAGTACTTCTAGTGCGTCTAATTCTTTCACCTTGCAAGATATGGCCTCAGTTATGAATACTACCCTCACAGAGGTTTTATCTAAACTGCCAGGGTTGCAAGGGAAGCGCAGTAGCTCTGGGATAAGAACAAAGGCTGAGACTTCTGACGCTTTAGTAGCTGTATCCGATATTCCCTCACAATGTTCTGAGGTAGGGATGAGGGATTTGCTATCTGAGGGAGAGATTTCTGATTCAGGAAGGATGTTCCCTCAGACAGATTCAGATATGACAGCATTTAAATTTAAGCTAGAACACCTCCGCTTATTGCTCAGGGAGGTTTTAGCGACTCTGGATGATTGTGACCCTATTGTAGTTCCAGAGAAATTGTGTAAAATGGACAAATATTTAGAGGTTCCGGTTTACACTGATGTTTTTCCGGTCCCTAAGAGGATTTCGGACATTGTTACTAAGAAGTGGGATAGACCAGGTATTCCGTTCGCTCCCCCTCCTGTTTTTAAGAAAATGTTTCCCATATCTGACACCATGAGGGACTCATGGCAGACGGTCCCTAAGGTGGAGGGAGCTATTTCTACTCTGGCTAAGCGTACAACTATACCTATTGAAGACAGTTGTGCTTTCATTGATCCTATGGATAAAAAATTAGAGGGTCTCCTAAAGAAGATTTTTGTTCATCAAGATTTTCTTCTTCAACCTATAGCGTGCATTGTTCCTGTAACCACTGCAGCTGCCTTCTGGTTTGAGGCTCTTCAGGTGGAGACCCCACTAGATGATATTCTGGACAGAATTAAGGCTCTTAAGCTAGCTAATTCTTTTATTACAGATGCCGCTTTTCATCTTGCTAAGTTAGCGGCAAAGAATTCAGGTTTTGCCATTTTAGCGCGTAGAGCATTATGGCTTAAGTCCTGGTCGGCTGATGTGTCATCAAAATCTAAGCTTTTGACTATCCCTTTCAAAGGTAAGACCCTATTCGGCCTACACTGAAAGAGATCATTTCAGACATCACTGGGGGGAAGGGTCATGCCCTCCCCCAAGATAAGTCAAATAAGACAAGGACCAAACAAAATAATTTTCGTTCCTTTCGAAACTTCAAGGGTGGTCCCGCTTCCTCTTCCCCTGCTGCAAAGCAAGAGGGGAACTTTGCTCAATCCAAGCCAACCTGGAGACCTAACCAGGCTTGTAACAAGGGTAAACAGGCCAAAAAGCCTGCTGCTGCCACTAAGACAGCATGAAGAGGTAGCCCCCGATCCGGGACCGGATCTAGTAGGGGGCAGACTCTCTCTCTTTGCTCAGGCCTGGGCAAGAGACGTTCAGGACTCCTGGGCAGTATAAATTGTAACCCAGGGGTATCTTTTAGATTTCAAAGATTCTCCTCCAAGGGGGAGATTCCATCTTTCTCAATTGTCTGTAAACCAGACAAAAAGAGAGGCGTTCTTACGCTGTGTAGAAGACCTTTTTACCATGGGAGGGATCTGCCCAGTTCCGAAAGCAGAGCAGGGACAATGTTTTTACTCCAATCTGTTTGTGGTTCCCAAAAAAGAGGGAACCTTCAGACCAATTCTAGATCTCAGGATCCTAAACCAATTCCTCAGAGTTCCATCCTTCAAGATGGAGACCATTCGAACTATTTTACCAATGATTCTGGAGGGTCAATATATGACCACTGTGTATTTAAAGGATGCATATCTACACATTCCTATCCAGAGAGATCATCACCAGGTCCTTAGGTTTGCCTTTCTGGACAGGCATTACCAGTTTGTGGCTCTTCCCTTTGGGTTGACCACGGCGCCAAGAATCTTCACAAAGGTGCTAGGGTCCCTTCTGGCGGTCCTAAGGCCACGGGGCATAGCAGTGGTGCCTTATCTAGACGACATCCTAATTCAAGCGTCGACTTTCCAACTAGCCAAGTCTCACACGGACTTAGTGTTGGCCTTTCTAAGATCTCATGGGTGGAAGGTGAACGTGAAAAAGAGTTTTCTTATTCCTCTCACAAGAGTTCCATTCCTGGGAACTCTGATAGATGCGGTGGACATGAAAAATTTTCTGACGAAGGTCAGGAAATCAAAGATTTTAACCAGCTGCCGAGCTCTTCATTCCATTCCTCGGCCGTCAGTGGCTCAGTGTATGGAGGTAATCGGACTTATGGTAGCGGCAATGGACATAGTTCCATTTGCTCGTTTGCATCTCAGACCACTGCAACTATGCATACTCAAACAGTGGAATGGGGATTATGCAGATTTATCTCCTCAGATAATTCTGGATCAAGAGACCAGAGACTCTCTTCTTTGGTGGTTGTCACAGGATCACCTGTCCCGGGGAATGTGTTTCCGCAGGCCAGCGTGGGTTATAGTGACGACGGACACCAGCCTACTGGGCTGGGGTACAGTCTGGAATTCCCTGAAAGCTCAGGGCTTGTGGACTCAGGAGGAGGCCCTCCTACCGATAAATATTCTGGAATTAAGAGCGATATTCAATGCTCTTGAGGCGTGGCCTCAGCTGGCTTCGGCCAGATTCATCAGATTTCAGTCGGACAACATCACGACTGTAGCTTATATCAATCATCAGGGGGGAACAAGGAGTTCCTTGGCGATGAAAGAAGTTTCCAGGATAATCCGATGGGCAGAGACTCACTCTTGCCATCTATCAGCGATCTATATCCCAGGGGTAGAGAACTGGGAAGCAGATTTTCTAAGTCGTCAGACTTTTCATCCGGGGGAGTGGGAGCTCCATCCGGAGGTGTTTGCACAACTGGTTCAGCTATGGGGCACACCAGAATTGGTTCTGATGGCGTCTCGTCAGAACATCAAACTTCCTTGTTACGGATCCAGGTCCAGGGATCCTCAGGCAGTACTGACAGATGCTCTAGCAGTACCCTGGTCATTCAACCTGGCTTATGTGTTTCCACCTGTCCCTCTCCTTCCGCATCTGATTGCCAGAATCAAACAGGGGAGAGCTTCAGTGATTTTGATAGCACCTGCGTGGCCACGCAGGACTTAGTATGCAGACCTGGTGGACATGTCATCTCTGCCACCATGGACTCTGCCACTGTGACAGGACCTTCTGATTCAAGGTCCGTTCAAGCATCCAAATCTAATTTCTCTGCAACTGACTGCTTGGAGATTGAACGCTTGATTTGAGATAGATACCTTGATTCAGGCTAGAAAGCCTGTCACTAGGAAGATCTATCATAAGATTTGGCGTAAATATCTTTTTTGTTGCAAATCCAAAGGCTACTCATGGAGTAAGACCAGGATTCCTAGGATTTTATCCTTTCTTCAAGAAGGATTGGAGAAAGGATTGTCAGCTAGTTCCTTAAAAGGACAAATATCTGCTTTGTCCATTCTATTGCACAAGCGTCTGGCAGATGTCCCAGACGTTCAGGCTTTTTGTCAGGCTTTAGTTAGAATAAAGCCTGTGTTTAAACCTGTTGCTCCGCATGGAGTCTAAATTTAGTTCTTAATGTTCTTCAGGGGGTTCCGTTTGAACCCATGCATTCCATAGATATTAAGCTTCTATCTTGGAAAGTTCTGTTTCTAGTTGCTATCTCTTCAGCTCGAAGGTTTTCTGAATTATCTGCATTACAATGTGACTCGCCTTATCTTGTTTTCTATGCTGATAAGCTAGTTTTGCGTACCAAACCTCGGTTCCTCCCTAAGGTTGTTTCTAACAGGAATATCAATCAGGAGATTGTTGTTCCTTCTCTGTGTCCTAATCCTTCTTCTAAGAAGGAACGTTTATTGCACAACTTGGAAGTGGTTCGTGCTTTGAAGTTCTATTTGCTGGCAACCAAAGATTTTCGCCAATCATCTTCTTTGTTTGTTGTCTATTCTGGAAAACGTAGGGGTCAAAAGGCTACAGCTACCTCTCTTTCCTTTTGGCTGAAAAGCATCATCCGTTTGGCTTATGAGACTGCTGGACAGCAGCCTCCTGAAAGAATTACTGCTCACTCTACTAGAGCGGTGGCTTCCACATGGGCTTTTAAAAATGATGCTTCTGTTGAACACATTTATAAGGCTGCGACTTGGTCTTCGCTTCATACCTTTTCCAAATTTTACGAATTTGATACTTTTGATTCTTCGGAGGCTATTTTTGGGAGAAAGGTTTTGCAAGCAGTGGTGCCTTCCGTTTAGGCTCCTGTCTTGTCCCTCCCTTCATCCGTGTCCTAAAGCTTTGGTATTGGTATCCCACAAGTAAGGATGAATCCGTGGACTCGGTACATCTTGCAAAAGAAAACAAAATTTATGCTTATCTGATAAATTTCTTTCTTTTGTGATGTACCGAGTTCACGGCCCGCCCTGTCTATTCAAGACAGATAGTATTTTTTATTGAAAACTTCAGTCACCTCTGCACCTTATAGTTTCTCCTTTTTCTTCCTTGGCCTTCGGTCGAATGACTGGTGGGTGGAGTTAAGGGGGGAGCTATATAGACAGCTCTGCTGTGGTGCTCTCTTTGCCACTTTCTGTTAGGAAGGATAATATCCCACAAGTAAGGATGAATCCGTGGACTCGGTACATCTCAAAAGAAAGAAATTTATCAGGTAAGCATAAATTTTGTTTTTTGGCCTCCCAGGACAGACTCGTAATACCGGCGCTATGGAAGTCCCATAGAAAAAAGACTTTACGAAGTTTACGTAAGTCGGTTTGCAGTAAGGCCAGTGCCCCTAAACCTGCAAGACTCGTAATACCAGTGGGCGTAAAAAAGCAGCATTAGGACCTGTTTACGCTGCTTTTTTAGCTTACCGCACAACTCGTAATCTAGCCGATAGTTATTTACAATCTGTGGTACAATAATAAACTGATCTAACATATTAAACATTATTGCACCTTTATATCTCTTTAATTAATAACAGAGATAATTAACAATTGTATTCTAGATAATCAATATCTTGGTAAATGTGTCACAATGCTATCTTCATTAAAGAAGGATTCACAACAAGATAGCACAAAGCTAGATCTGAGTAAAGAGACAGTAAACACCTCGAGACTGTAATATAAACTTACTAAAGGAACACTGAAACCAATTTTTTTTCTTTCATGATTCAGCTAGAGTATGTAATTTTAAGCAACTTTCTAATTTACTCCAAATATAAATTTGTATTCCTTCTCTTGCTATCTTTATTTGAAAAGCAAGAATGTAAGTTTAGATGCCAGCCCATTTTGTGTTCACAACCTGGGTTGTTCTTGCTGATTGGTTGCCAAATGTCAGCCACCATTAAACAAGTGCTGTCCAGGGGCAGGACCAAAAGTAGTCTGGCTCCTTAGCTTAGATATCGTCTTTTTCAAATAAAGATAACAAGAGAATTTAGAAAAATTGATAATAGGAATAAAATAGAAAGTTGCTTAAAATGTCATGCTCTATCTAAATCATGAAAGAAAATATTTGGGTTTATATACAAGTTTACTTGGTATCTTTATTTGAAAAAGCAGGAATGAAAGCTTTGTAGCCGGCCCATTTTTGGTTTAGTACTCTGGATAGGGCTTGATGATTGGTGACTACATTTAGCCATCCAATCAGCAAGCCCAACCCAGGTTCTCAACATAAAATGGGCTGGCTCCAAAGCTTTTATTCCTGCTTTTTCAAATAAAGATACCAAGAGAACAAAGAAAAATTGATAATAGGAGTAAATTAGAGAGTTGCAGGCTCTATCTGAATCATGAAAGAAAACAATTGCGTTTAGTATCCCTTTAATGTAGAAGCTATTTAATGTTTCTCTGCCCCCTGCAAGTGATCTGCTTTGCTTGCGGTATGTCTGGGCGTCACTCCCTTTTCGTTTCTGGTTGAATAATCAATCCATATGCAGAAAGAGCGTCCCACTCGCTTGTGCTACAGTCACTTCCGGTCATGGCGAGTTTCCTGTGTTGCTTTAGATTTCATCCGGCAGCTGCACGCCAACACTTCAGTGGTACAAAGGCTCCCCACTGTTATAGTGATTCCTCTATTCACTACATATAAACTGTAATAAGCAAACAGCAGGGAACAGTCCTATGGATTAAGGCGGCTTTATTAGAAAGATGCAGCGTTATCGTGACCTCTTATTGTGACTTCATCAGAGACGTCTGACAATGCACTCAATGAGGGAAACTAAGTCATTGTAAAACAAACACTCTGAGGATGGACATTATGGTGCCGAATATCTAAAGGTCTCTGGGATGGCGAAATTATTTAAAGTGATTGTAAAAAACGAATTAAACTTTCATGATTCAGATAGGGCATGTAGTTTTATACTACTTTCTAATTTACTTTTATCAACAAATGTGCTTTGTTCTCTTGGTATTCTTAGTTGAAAGGTAAACCTAGGGAGGCTCATATGCCAATTTCTAAGCCCTCGAAGGCTGCCTCTTACCTGAATGCATTTGACATTTTTTTACAGCTAGAGGGTGTTAGTTCATGTGTTTCATATCAATAACATGGTGCTCATGCACATGGAGTTATTTAAGAGTCAGCACTAATTGCCTGAAGTGCAAGTTTGTCAAAAGAACTGAGGGATCTGCCAAAAAAAACCACATAAAAATATTTATTTATAATTACAAAATACAAAGTGTAATTGTTGTGGTGTTTTTTAAAAAAATGACCTGAACATGGGCGTTCCATTAGCGTGTATGGAATTTTCTCTCAATCCCAACTTAATTATCTAAACATTTCTGCCCTTCAGTTCTCACTGTTTTTCCCACAAATGAAAAGGCGGCGAGGTTGTGACAAAATACTTAAAATAATTACACCTAGATTTAGAGTTTTAAGGCCAAAGGGGTGCGTTAGCTACGCGTGTTTTTTTCCCCCCGCACCTTTTAAATAACGCTGGTATTTAGAGTTCTCTGAAGGGCTGCGTTAGGCTCCAAAAAGGGAGCGTAGAGCATAATTTTCCGCCACTTCAACTCTAAATACCAGCGTTGCTTACGGTAGCGGCCAGCTTGAAAAACATGATCGTGCACGATTCCCCCATAGGAAACAATGGGGCAGTTTGAGCTGAAAAAAAACCTAACACCTGCAAAAAAGCAGCGTTCAGCTCCTAACGCAGCCCCATTGTTTCCTATGGGGAAACAGTTTCTAAGTCTGCACCTAACACTCTAACATGAACCCCGAATCTAAACACCCCTAACCTTACACTTATTAACCCCTAATCTGCCGCCCCCGCTATCGCTGACACCTGCATGATATTATTAACCTCTAATCTGCCGCTCCGGACACCGCCGCAACCTACGTTATCCCTATGAACCCCTAATCCCAACGTCGCCGGCACCTACATTATATTTATTAACCCCTAATCTGCCCCCCCAACGTCGCTGCTACCTTACCTACACTTATTAACCCCTAATCTGCCAACCGGACCTCGCCGCCACTATAATAAATGTATTAACCCCTAAACCGCCTCGCTCCCGCCTCGCAAACCCTATAGTAAATTTTATTAACCCCTAATCTGCCCTCCCTAACATCGCCGCCACCTAACTTCAAGTATTAACCCCTAATCTGCCGACCGGACCTCACCGCTACTATAATAAATGTATTAACCCCTAAAGCTAAGTCTAACCCTAACACCCCCCTAAGTTAAATATGATTTAATTCTAACTAAATAAATTATTTCTTATTAAATAAATTAATCCTATTTAAAACTAAATACTTACCTGTAAAATAAACCCTAATATAGCTACAATATAACGAATAATTATATTGTAGCTATTTTAGGATTTATATTTAATTTACAGGCAACTTTGTATTTATTTTTACTAGGTACAATAGCTATTAAATAGTTATTAACTATTTAATAGCTACCTAGTTAAAATAATTACAAAATTACCTGTAAAATAAATCCTAACCTAAGTTACAATTAAACCTAACACTACACTATCAATAAATTAATTAAATAAACTACTTACAATTACCTACAATTAAATCAACTAAACTAAATTACAAAAAAAACAAACACTAAATTACAAAAAACAAACAAACACTAAATTACAAAAAATAAAAAAAGATTACAAGAATTTTAAACTAATTACATTTACTCTAAGCCCCCTAAAAAAATAACTTAGCCCCCCAAAATAAAAAAATGCCCTACCCTATTCTAAAATAAAAAGTTAACAGCTCTATTACCTTACCAGCCCTTAAAAGGGCTTTTTGCGTGGCATGCCCCAAAGAAATCAGCTCTTTTGCCTGTAAAAAAAACATACAATACCCCCCCCCAACATTACAACCCACCACCCACATACCCCTAATCTAACCCACCCAAACCCCCCTTAAAAAACCTAACACTAAGCCCCTGAAGATCTCCCTACCTTGTATTCACCCAGCCGGGTATCACTGATCCGTCCAGAAGAGGGTCCGAAGTCTTCATCCTATCCGGCAAGAAGAGGTCCTCCAGAGGGTCCAAAGTCTTCATTTCAGGTAACAGAAGAGGCCGCTTCCAGCTCACACGCCATACTCCGGGTGCAGACTCCTATGGATGACGTCACTGACGCTTCCATATCCAGCTTCGCACACTAATGCTTACAGTGATCGGGTGCAATGCCCGTGAGGCAACGGATTACTTGCCAATAGTGTCCAGAAAAGAAAAGAGGGTCTGGCAGCACATAGTGGGGATAAAATAATACGCTTTATTGAGCAATATTTCAGGCACACAGGTACATCATAGACTGAACGCCTGACACGTTTCATGCCCCCTAGTGGCGCTTCATCAGAGACAACAGGTGTTCTAGCCACAGCCTTCTTATAGGCAGACCATGGACAGGTACATATTTTAACCCTTCAATGTCACAATCATTATACACAGTAAACATTAAAAGGATACTTAATCATAAAATATGCTACAGTTTGCACTGTCTTAATCTCTCATGTTACCCTTATCAAGGAAGAAAAATATATGTATATCTGTTTATAGAATATTCACTCCAAATACTTATTACAAGAGTTTGTAACTATGCCTATTAAGGTAACTAACCAAGCATAAAGAGGTCATTCAGATCATATTATTATAGATGGTTGAATCATGTCATCATTGTTATTATTACTTTGTTACTGATAATTGAAAGACATACAAAAATATGTAAATATGTAGAATTGGAAACATTTCAGACCCTCAAATACATATATTTGTCCAAACAATTATTAATCAGTATATCTATACACGCACATATATGTACATGTATATGTGCATATATACGTACACGGCCAGGAATTTTTCTGACTGCTGGATTTTATTTTGTTTTATTTTATTTTAGCTTGATGGCTGACTTATTATCAACTATACAAAAAATGATGATAATTGAGAGTTATACAAAGTAACTAATATCCCATTCCAAGTTAAGACCATTAGGAGTTCTAGTTTTTAACTGGTAAATCCAGTATAACTCTTTTTTGTCCAAAATCTTATACTTATTGCCCCCTCTTAAAGGGACCTTTGCTACATCAATAATTTTTACATTGAATTTACTTTTATGGGTGAAATGTATAAGATTAAAGTGCCTAGCTACTGTAGAATCCTTGCAGTAATTTTTCACATCATTGACATGTTCCCTGACCCTCACATTGACCTCTCTGGTCGTTTTTCCAACATATTGGATCTTGCACAAACTGCACTCCAATAGATAAACCGCAAACGTAGTTTTACAGTTCGCATAGAAGGTTATAGGATATACATTATCATCATGGGAAGATTTAAAAATATTTGTCACATCAATCATAGGACAAGTTAGGCACGTTTTAGCTCCACATTTAAAACCCCCTGCCTTTCTCAACCAATTGTCTCCTCTATTAGTCCTCACACTTGGAACCAAACTGGGAGCTAGCTGAGCCGCCAATGTTACCGGTTTCTTGGGTTACGAATCTACAACCAGATGTATAATTCTGCAGTATTTGATCCCCTCCAAGTATTGGCATGTGTTTCTTTAAAATTTTGACTATATAAAAAAATTGGTTGGTATACTCTGTTGTATATACAATAGTACCATCATTGAATTGCAAGGGGTTTGCTTTATCAGTTCTATTTCTTATTTTTAACTTACTGATTTCTAACTTGGTCTTCTCCAATTTATTTGGGTCATACCCCCTTGCTGTTAACCTTTTTGTTAATTCATCAGCCTGTTGGTGATAAATTACCTCATCTTCAGTATTTCCTCTTAATCAAATGTATTGGCCTCTTGGAATGGCTCGAACCAAATGGGGGATGGCAAGAGCTTGCATGTAGGATGGTGTTACCTGCAGTACTTTTGCGAAATGTTTTAAACAATCCTTTTCTCTTCCACATTCCCCTCCAAGGTTATGTCCAATAAATCAATACACCTATGATCATATCCTCCCACAAATTTCAAAAATAATTCATTATTATTCAGAAAGGTACAGAAACCTTCAAATCCAATGTCATCCAAATGTTCATCAACGATCATAATCAGATCGTCAATGAATCTTTTGTAATACAGTATTTTTTCAGTATGTGCTTTAAATACATCATTATATAAATACTTTATTTCCCAAAAGCCAACATACAAGTTGGCAAAGCAAGGGGCAAAATTTCCCCCCATTGCCGTGCCACAACATTGCAGATAATATCTGCCATCAAAAATGAGGAAATTGTGGGTAAGTACAAATTCCAAAATTGCGCAAATATATACATTAATGTTATCTTCATATGCAGAAAACTTGTCAAGGAAATATCTCACAGCCATTATCCCTGATGTATGAGGGATAACAGTATACAATGATACTATATCTACTACTACCCATGAATATTTGTCCTTCCACTCAAAACCCCTCAAACTCTCAAGCAAATGTGCAGAATCTCTCAAATAGATAAATAAACTTTTCACTATTGGCTGCAATATTTGGTCCAACCACTCTGAGAGGGGCTCAAGTAATGACCCAATGCCCGACACAATAGGCCTACCCGGTGGTCGTAAAGGATTTTACGACCAAAGTCTTCATCCAGACGGCATCTTCTATCTTCTTCCATCCGGAGCGGAGCGGGTCCATCTTAAAGCAGCCGACGCGGAGCCATCCTTCCTCACCGACGGACTAACGACGAATGAAGGTTCCTTTAAATGACGTCATTCAAGATGGCGTCCCTCGAATTCCGATTGGCTGATAGGATTCTATCAGCCAATCGGAATTAAGGTAGGAAAAATCTGATTGGCTGATTGAATCAGCCAATCAGATTCAAGTTCAATCTGATTGGCTGATTGGATCAGCCAATCAGATTGAGCTTGCATTCTATTGGCTGTTCCAATCAGCCAATAGAATGCGAGCTTAATCTGATTGGCTTATTGGATCAGCCAATCGGATTGAACTTGAATCTGATTGGCTGATTCAATCAGCCAATCAGATTTTTCCTACCTTAATTCCGATTGGCTGATAGAATCCTATCAGCCAATCGGAATTCGAGGGACACCATCTTGGGTGACATCATTTAAAAGGAACCTTCATTCGTCGTTAGTCCGTCGGTGAGGAAGGATGGCTCCGCGTCGGCTGTTCCAAGATGGACCCGCTCCGCTCCGGATGGAAGAAGATAGAAGATGCCGCCTGGATGAAGACTTTGGACCCTCTGGAGGACCTCTTCTTGCCGGATAGGATGAAGACTTCGGACCCTCTGGAGGACCTCTTCTTGCCGGATAGGATGAAGACTTTGGACCCTCTTCTGGACGGATCGGTGATACCCGACTGGGTGAATACAAGGTAGGGAGATCTTCAGGGGCTTAGTGTTATGTTTTTTAAAAGGGGTTTGGGTGGGTTAGATTAGGGGTATGTGGGTGGTGGGTTGTAATGTTGGGGGGGTATTGTATGTTTTTTTTTACAGGCAAAAGAGCTGATTTCTTTGGAGCATGCCCCGCAAAAAGCCCTTTTAAGGGCTGGTAAGGTAATAGAGCTGTTAACTTTTTATTTTAGAATAGGGTAGGGCATTTTTTTATTTTGGGGGGCTTTGTTATTTTTTAGGGGGCTTAGAGTAGGTGTAATTAGTTTAAAATTCTTATAATCTTTTTTTATTTTTTGTAATTTAGTGTTTGTTTGTTTTTGTAATTTAGTGTTTGTTTGTTTTTGTAATTTAGTTTAGTTGATTTAATTGTAGGTAGTTTATTTAATTAATTTATTGATAGTGTAGTGTTAGGTTTAATTGTAACTTAGGTTAGGATTTATTTTACAGGTAATTTTGTAATTATTTTAACTAGGTAGCTATTAAATAGTTAATAACTAGTTAATAGCTATTGTACCTAGTTAAAATAAATACAAAGTTGCCTGTAAAATAAATATAAATCCTAAAATAGCTACAATATAATTATTTGTTATATTGTAGCTATATTAGGGTTTATTTTACAGGTAAGTATTTAGCTTTAAATAGGATTAATTTATTTAATAAGAAATAATTTATTTTGTTGGATTTAAATTATATTTAATTTAGGGGGGTGTTAGGGTTAGACTTAGCTTTAGGGGTTAATACATTTATTATAGTAGCGGTGAGGTCCGGTCGGCAGATTAGGGGTTTATACTTGAAGTTAGGTGGCGGCGATGTTAGGGAGGGCAGATTAGGGGTTAATAAAATTTATTATAGGGTTTGCGAGGCGGGGGTGAGGCGGTTTAGGGGTTAATACATTTATTATAGTGGCGGCGAGGTCCGGTCGGCAGATTAGGGGTTAATAAGTGTAGGTAAGGTAGCGGCGACATTGGGGGGGCAGATTAGGGGTTAATAAATATTATGTAGGTGTCGGCGGTGTTAGGGGCAGCAGATTAGGGGTACATAGGGATAATGTAGGTGGCGGCGGTGTCCGGTCGGCAGATTAGGGGTTAAAATTTTTTATTAGAGTGGCGGCGATGTGGGGGGGGCCTCGGTTTAGGGGTAAATAAGTAGTTTATGGGTGTTAGTGTACTTTAGAGCACAGTAGCTAAGAGCTTTATAAACCGGCGTTAGCCCATAAAGCTCTTAACTCCTGACTTTTTTCTGCGGCTGGAGTCTTGTCGTTAGAGTTCTAACGCTCACTTTAGCCAAGACTCTAAATACCGGCGTTAGGAAGATCCCATTGAAAAGATTGGATACGCAATTTGCGTAAGGGGATCTGTGGTATGGCAAAGTCGCGGCTGGAAAGTGAGCGTTAGACCCTTTTCTGACTGACTCTAAATACCAGCGGGCGGTAAAAAGCAGCGTTAGGAGCCCTTAACGCTGCTTTTGACGGCTAACGCAGCACTCTAAATCTAGGCGTTGATACACTAATAGAAAGACTCATGAATATAAGATGCGCATCTTTTTTTTTCTTTTAAATTGTTTATTTACAATATCAACAAAAAAGATAGATAATAAACAGATATAAGTAAGATAATCACAGTAAATAAATTAATTTGCATGCAGGGCAGATAAATCAAATTAACATCATATTAACGTGGTCTTCACCTGAGCAATGCAAATTTAATTATCAACTTATCTATGTAAAAAAAACCCAATTTAAATTAAATAACTTACTCCTAGATTACGAGTTTTGCGGTAACAGGGGTGTGGTGCTAACGAGCAGTTTTCTCTCACCGCTCACTTTTCTGCAGCGCTGGTATTACGAGTTTTCAGAAACCCGGCGTTAAAAGACAAAAAGTGAGCGTAGAGCAAAATTTTGCTCCAAATCTCACTCAAATACCAGCGCTGCTTAAGTCAGCGGTGAGCTGGTGTAACGTGCTCGTGCACGATTTCCCCATAGGAATCAACGGGGAGAGCCGGCTGAAAAAAAGTCTAACACCTGCAAAAAAGCAGCATAAAACTCAGTAACGCAGCCCCCTTGATTCCTATGGGGGAATTAAATTTATGTTTACACCTAACACCCTAACATGAACCCCGAGTCTAGACACCCCTAATCTTACACTTATTAACCCCTAATCTGCCGCCCCCAACATCGCCTACACCTGCATTATAACTATTAACCCCTAATCTGCCGCTATGGACACCGCCGCCACCTACAGTATACTTATAAACCCCTAATCTGCTGCCCCCAACATCGCCGACACCTACATTATATTTATTAAACCCTAATCTGCCGCCCTCTATGTCACCGCAACCTACCTACATTTATTAACCCCTAATCTGCTGCCCCAATGCCGCCGCCACTATAATAAACATATTAACACCTAAACCGCCGCACTCCACCTCGCAAACATTAGTTAAATATTATTAACACCTAATCTGCCGTCCCTAACATCGCCGCCACCTACCTACATTTATTAACCCCTAATCTGCCGCCCCCAACGTCGCTGCCACTATATTAAATGTATTAACCTCTAAACCTAAATCTATCCCTAACACCCCTTAACTTAAATATAATTTAAATAAATCTAAATAAAATTACTATCATTACCTAAATAATTACTATTTAAAACTACTGTAAATACTTACCTATAAAATAACCCTAAGCTAGCTACAATATAAATAATAGTTACATTGTAGCTAGCTTAGGGTTTATTTTTATTTTACAGGCAAGTTTGTATTTATTTTAACTAGGTAGAATAGTAACTAAATAGTTATTAACTATTTACTAACTACCTAGCTAAAATAAATACAAAAGTACCTGTAAAATAAAACCTAACCTAAGTTACACTAACACCTAACACTACACTATAATTAAATAAATTAAATACAATTACCTAAATTAAATTAAATTAGCTAAAGTACAAAAAAAACAAAACACTAAATTACAGAAAATAAAAAACAAATTGCAGATAGTTAAACTAATTACACCTAATCTAATAGCCCTATTAAAATTAAAAAAGCTATCCTAAACTAAACTACCAATATCCCTTAAAAGGGCCTTTTGTGGGGCATTGCCCCAAAGTAATCAGCTCTTTTACCTGTAAAAAAAAATACAAACAACCCCCCCAACAGTAAAACCCACCACCCACACAACCAACCCCCCAAATAAAACCTAAATAAAGAAACCTAAGCTCCCCATTGCCCTGAAAAGGGCATTTGGATGGGCATTGCCCTTAAAAGGGCATCCTCTTCCCCATTACCACTTTCTGTTGGGGTACCTCAAGGCTCTGTCCTTGGTCCCCTTCTCTTTTCAAACTACACGTCATCACTAGGTTCCTTAATAAAGTCCCATGGGTTTCAATACCATTTGTATGCCGATGACACCCAAATCTACCTCTCTGCACCAGACCTACCTCCTTCCTTACTAGATCCACAGAGTACATCCGGGCTACACAGGGCAGGAGGTCACAAGCAGCATGCACCTTCTACAGCAGTGATCAAGCGTGTCAATACACGCGAAACATGTCTGCGGTTTGCTCAGCTGTGACCCTGACCTCTTGCTAAATGGAGCGTTTGCTCTGAATTTGTTTTTACTATGAAGTCCCAATAAATTTCTATCTTTTTACTTGGATGCCTCAAGGAAGTTCTTTTTGCATACTTGCATTTCTTCTTATTACGGTGCATGCTGCTTGTGACCTCCTGCCCTGTGTAGCCCGGATGTACTCTGTGGATCAACTGTTTGCCTTGTGCGCCGGAAAACGGAGGCGCTTCTGTCTGGGCTCCAGGAACGTCGGTCCTTTGAAAGAGGAAAGAGACTAGTGCCCGCTGAAGATTACGCTACCGGAATAGCACGAACCCCAGCAGTCGGTAAGCGCCACTTTCTATGTTCTACTCCTTCCTTACTAACCCGTGTCACTAACTGTCTTTCTCACATCTCATCTTGGATGTCCTCTCACTACCTTAAGCTAAATCTCTCCAAAACTGAACTCCTTATTTTTCCCCCTTCTTCCAATGTCTCCACCCCCAAAATTTCTATAACTGTTGATAATTCCATCATTAACCCTACCCTGCACACCCGATGTCTTGGGGTCACACTTGACTCAGATCTTTCCTTCACTCCTCACATTCAGTCCTTGGCTAAAGCCTGCCGCTTCCACCTTAAAATAGCTAAATAGCTAATAGCTAAAATTAGACATTTCCTTATACAAGATACAACCAAGATTTGAATCCACTCTCTCATCCTTTCCCGCCTCGACTACTGCAACTCCGTCCTCTCTGGTCTACCTAGCTGCTGCATAGCTCCTTTACAATCCATTATGAATGCCTCTGCCAGGCTCATCTTCCTTACTCGTCGCTCTTCATCTGCTGCACATCTCTGCCAATCCCTTCACTGGCTTCCTCTTGCCTCTAGGATTAAACATAAAATCCTCACCATGACATATAAAGCTCTGAACTACACTGCTCCCCCTACATCTCAGAACTTGTCTCTAGATACTCTCCCTCCCGTCCCCTTCGATCAGCTCAGGATCTCCTCCTCTCTTGTTACTTCCTCACATTCCCGTTTACAGGACTTCTCCAGACTGGCCCCCATCTTGTGGAACTCCCTGCCTCGCTCCACAAGACTCTCCCCTAGTTTTAACAGCTTCAAGCGCTCCCTAAAAACTCTACTATTCAGGGATGCTTACAACCAACACTAACCTTTCCTAACTCCATTGCTTTCCCCTTGAACCCCTTAGAATGTAAGCCTATGGGCCTAGCTGTTTACAGATCGCTTCATAAGAGCCGACTACAACATAGTCGGTTCTTATGTAGAATTCATAGTAGAATTCTATCAGCCAATCGGAATCTAAGGGACGCTATCTTGGATGACGTCACTTAAAGGTACCTTCATTCGTCGGGTAGTCGTTGTTGGAAGAGGATGCTCCGCGCCGGATGTCTTGAAGATGGACCCGCTCCGCGTCGGAAGGATGAAGATAGAAGATGCCGTCTGGATGATGACTTCTGCCCGTCTGGAGGACCACTTCGCCCCGTTTGGATGAAAACTTCTCCCGGCTTCGTTGAGGACTTCGGCCCGGCTTGGATGAAGACGTCGCCCGGTAAGTCGATATTCAGGGGGTTAGTTTTAGGTTTTTTAAGGGTGTATTGGGTGGGGTTTTTTTTAGGTTATGGTTTGGGCGGCAAAAGAACTAACTGCCCTTTTAAGGGCAATGCCCATCCAAATGCCATTTTCAGGGCAATGGGGAGCTTAGGTTTTTTTAGTTAGTATTTTATTTGGGGGGTTGGTTGTGTGGGTGGTGGGTTTTACTGTTGGGGGGGTTGTTTGTATTTTTTTTTACAGGTAAAAGAGCTGATTACTTTGGGGCAATGCCCCGCAAAAGGCCCTTTTAAGGGCTATTGGTAGTTTAGTTTAGGCTAGGTGTTTTTTTTATTTTGGGGGGCTTTTTTATTTTAATAGGGCTATTAGATTAGGTGTAATTAGTTTAAATATCTGTAATTAGTTTTTTATATTCTGTAATTTAGTGTTGTGGCGGCGATGTTAGGGATGGCAGATTAGGGGTTAATAATATTAAACTAGTGTTTGCGAGGCGGGAGTGCAGCAGTTTAGGGGTTAATATGTTTATTATATTGGCGGCGACATTGAGGTGGCAGATTAGGGGTTAATAAGTGTAGGTAGGTTGCAGCGACATAGGGGGCGGCAGATTAGGGGTTAATAAATATAATGTATGTTACGGTACCAACAGTGTACCAAGGGTTAATACCCGGGAACAACGTCCTGCATAGGGAATCAGCAATTCACAAACCAGCCAGTTTTCAGGTTTAAACAGAATATCTGCTTTATTTGAAGGCAGCACACAGATTTATACACCCTCGCTTCAGGTTACAAAGGGCATTGGTTTAACAGTAAAGCAAACATATGAACAATGCATCAAACAATTGTCTATTCACAGGTAAAACAGATTAACATATTAAGTTAATTAACTAGGGAAGAACGTTTACTCAGACAATCTGATGTTGGGCAGTCTAGTTAACATAATCACACAAGGACACAATCAGTTTACCCAGACAGACTCCTGAGACACAATCAGATCTTAAACATACATAGAATACATCTTATTACAGAATATAGGAACAGTTCTTATTAGCTATAAAGTCTTTTATGCCCACTTTGCTTATAGAGTCACAATTGCTCCCACAAGGGGCACTCACACCCTGTACCCATCCTGTATTTATGGATACAGGGTGACATAGACATAAGACAGAGGTATGAAAGTACATGGGGTGTCCAGCATATAAAATTCCATATTTCCATGCAGTCTCTGGGTATCCTTAAGCCCATGTACCTCCAGCCCAAAGAATGTTCCATAACAGGCCCTCCAATGTACAGTGGCGAGATTGGTTTTGTCACATCTCTCCCCTTTTCCAAACAGACTAACAGGGTATCTGACCTCCTGCCGGTCAGTGCCCTGGTTAGTCCAGCAACCCACCCATAAAACACAATTAGTAGTACAGCCCACCCACAATAAATGGTTACTACACCTGAGTACGGGGAAAACTTGTCCATGTCCAGGTGCCTCACCACAGCTGTGTGGGGGACTGGTACGCTGAATTGGTGGGTTGCGAGGTGGGCAGAGACCAGCTGTACTCTGCCCGGGTGCCAGCACTACCATGGAAGTAGCCTGGTGGGAGCCTAGTTGCTGGAGGGGGAGACCGACTGTCTCCCCTTTGGATACATAGCTGTGCTGCTGGAGGGGGAGACCAATCGTCTCCCCTTTGGCTAAACAGCCGTGTTGCTGGGGGACAGGACCATCAAACTCCTCTCCCTCTGGTTTGTCATGCTCGGCTGTCCAGGGTATGTACTGTGCCATATACCACCAGAGCGCCTGGTAGGCATGTCAGTTTGCTGGGACAATCCATCTGTATTCCCGTTATGAGAGAGAATTCCTGTCCATACAAACAAGGGTTCAAATTCCTCAGTGCCCAGACCAGGGCCAAACAGTCCTTCAAAATCACATCAGCTTCTTTACGAGTTTTCTGTACCTGCTCTTTATAGGTATCCACAATCCCTTCATACTGACATAGGGTGCCCTTGAGTTGCAGCACCTCACTATGAGCCAGCGTCAGCTTCTCCTCCAGTGTCACTAAGTTTTTCTTTAATGTTTCATGTTCCACTCTCAAGCTGGTGTTTTCTGCAGTCTGTCGGTGCAGCTTGTCTAGCAGAGATTCCTGTTCTAAACGTGCTTTTTCCTCTGCGCTCCTCTTCTCCTTCATCAGCGCATTGTAACGGGACCTCCACATATCAATAGCGGATAGAGATTTACTGAGCTCAGCGTCCTGGGGCTTAGCAGCAGGTGGGTCAGTCTCTGCTGCACGGATCTGGGCACGGGTAGTCACAGAGTTAACATCAGCGGGACCCATAGGAGCGTAGGCAGAAACAAGGGGGGCCAAGTCATTTCCAAGAAGAACATCAGCAGGTAAGTCCTTCTTGACCCCCACATTCACAGGTCTAGCGCCCACTCCCCAATCCAAATGTACCCTGGCAACAGGTAGGCTGAACACATCGCCCCCTGCTACCCTCACAGCCACAGTGTCTCCAGTGTACTGTTTCTCAGACACCAAGTTCTTTTGAAGCAAGGTCATGGTAGCACCAGTATCCCGTAGACCACTGACCTTCTTCCCATTCACTTTAACCAGTTGCCGGTTATTCCGGTGGGCAGCTTGCACAAGGTCTGCCTCATGTAGGATGCTCCAGCATTCTTGCGCCTCTACGTAGCGGGCCGCAGGCTGAGGATTACGTGGGATTCCGCCGGCGGGTCTTCTCCAGGACTGCGCTTGGTTCGCTGCGTTTAGGGGACACTCTGGTCTTTTGTGCCCTAGTTGCTTACATCTAAAGCACCGAATAGGTTGTGAGTAGCACCGCAGGGCTCTCTGAGGGTAGTTTGTGGCCGGAGGCCGTGTGGTATAGTGGTGCGCCGGGGTTTGGTAACTGGCAGCTGCTGGGGTGACTGGGGGTCTGTACTCCACTCTAGCAGGGGGCTTAGTGGTAGCAGTGTCCAGTTTGCGGGCATCCGTATACTCATCTGCCAAGCGAGCCGCTTCCTGCAGGGTGGAGGGTTTACGGTCCCGAACCCACTCTCGAACTCCTGCGGGTAATTTGTCGAAGCAATGTTCCAACAGGAATAGCTGCAGCACCTCTTCCCCAGATATGGCTTGGCACCCCGCTATCCAGTGAGCTGCTGTGCGGTGCACCTTACATGCCCACTCAAGGTAGGAATCTCCAGCTAATTTAACAGTGTCTCTGAACCGCCTCCTGTATGCCTCTGGTGTAACCGCATACCTGGAGAGCAGAGCCTCTTTTACAGTATTATAATCCCTGACTTCCTCATCTGGAATGGCCCGAAAAGCCTCTCTGGCCCGGCCGGATAATTTTCCAGATAATATCGTGACCCAGTCCTCTGCGGGTACCTTGTGTAGTGCACATTGCCTCTCAAAATCCGCAAGGTACCCATCAATCTCTCCTTCTGTTTCCAGGAAGTTTTTAAAAGCTGCAAAATGTACTTTTCTCTTTTCCATCTTAGTCAGTATTGTAATAATCCCCCTCTTCCTGAGGTTACTGGCTTGTGTAGTTGCTCTTCTGGGCGATAAGGTTCATTCCGTCGCTGCCACCAATGTTACGGTACCAACAGTGTACCAAGGGTTAATACCCGGGAACAACGTCCTGCATAGGGAATCAGCAATTCACAAACCAGCCAGTTTTCAGGTTTAAACAGAATATCTGCTTTATTTGAAGGCAGCACACAGATTTATACACCCTCGCTTCAGGTTACAAAGGGCATTGGTTTAACAGTAAAGCAAACATATGAACAATGCATCAAACAATTGTCTATTCACAGGTAAAACAGATTAACATATTAAGTTAATTAACTAGGGAAGAACGTTTACTCAGACAATCTGATGTTGGGCAGTCTAGTTAACATAATCACACAAGGACACAATCAGTTTACCCAGACAGACTCCTGAGACACAATCAGATCTTAAACATACATAGAATACATCTTATTACAGAATATAGGAACAGTTCTTATTAGCTATAAAGTCTTTTATGCCCACTTTGCTTATAGAGTCACAATTGCTCCCACAAGGGGCACTCACACCCTGTACCCATCCTGTATTTATGGATACAGGGTGACATAGACATAAGACAGAGGTATGAAAGTACATGGGGTGTCCAGCATATAAAATTCCATATTTCCATGCAGTCTCTGGGTATCCTTAAGCCCATGTACCTCCAGCCCAAAGAATGTTCCATAACAGGCCCTCCAATGTACAGTGGCGAGATTGGTTTTGTCACAATGTAGGTTGTGGCGGTGTCCGGAGCGGCAGATTAGGGGTTAAAAAATTTGCTCTTCGTAATGGGACGGGAGTCTGTCAGGGTTTTTTTCCCTGCTTTGTTTGCCATGTGCTGCTGGCAGCCATTTTACTCACCTCTCTTGCTGACTCTAGTGCATACTGTGTGATGCTGCTCATTTCCTGCACTTCCTTTTATGGCCAGACTGGTGTACATCATCCGTGTGAGACAGGATGCAGTCTCAGAATTGTGATGTCATCACTTATTATTTAAAGGGCCTCTGTTCAGTATGCTTTGCCCTTGCGTTGTCTCAAACCTGTTTGTGAGAGCTCCTGTGTATTACCTGGCTGTCTGACGTCTCTCCTGGTTCCTGATCCCTGGCTTGTTCCTGACTCTGCTGTTCTCCTTGTTCCTGATTCCGGCTCGTCTGACTACTCGCTTTGGCTCCTGACTCTGCCTGTCTGAGTATTCGCTTTGGCTCCTGATTCGGCTCGTCTGACTATGAGCTCTGGTATTGATTCCTGGCTTGTTATTTGACTTGTGGACTTTTTATTATTTTTTGCTATTAATAAAGGTGTGATTATTTTTGCACGTCTCGTCTCAGTCTGATTCCTGACATCCTGACATTACGCAAGGGCCATGAATCCTGATGGTGCTAATAATCCACCTTTACCTGCCATAATTTCCAGGATGGATGAACAGGATCACAGCTTGGATCAATTTGCACTAGCCCTGCAAACCCTGCTGACTCGCAATGCACATTTGGACCAAAGTGTCCCACAAGTTATGGCTGCTCCTGTTTCCGCTGCTGCACCTAGTCCTACCAGGAGCATGTCCGGTTCTGCACCTCTACCTCAGCGATATGGAGGCGATCCTAATCAGTGCAGAGGGTTTTTGAACCAGGTGGACATTTACTTTGAGATGTTACCTCAGGCGTTTCCCCCTGACAGAGCTAAGGTGGGATTTCTCATCTCGTTACTCTCTGACACAGCTCTTGCCTGGGCTAATCCCTTGTGGGAGACTAATAAACCTGTGATTTCAAATTACCCTGAATTCGTGGCCTCCTTTCGAAGGGTATTTGATGTTCGCTCCTCCTTTGCTGCTAAACGACTCATGTCCATTCAGCAAGGTACAAGATCTGTTGCTCATTATTCCATTGAGTTCCGTGCGCTTGCCGCAGAGGTAGGTTGGAACAATGAAGCCATTGTTGCCGTCTTCTTTCATGGACTCTCTGATGCGATTAAAGATGAAGTTGCTGCCAGAGATTTACCAGAGGATCTCGAGGCATTGGTGTCTTTTTTGATCCTAATTGACATCAGACTCAGAGAGAGGCCCTCTTTCAAGGAGCGTTTGCGGAAGACTCCTTTTCCGTTGTCTCCTACGTGTTCGTTCCCACCCATGCCTCGTTCGTTCTCACCCATGCCTCCCTCTCCTCCCATGCCTCCTGGTCCCAAGTCAGCAGGTACTGCTGAGCCGATGCAGTTGGGATTCACGCGTCTCTTCGCGGTGGAGAGGACCTTTAGGAGGAGGGAGGGGCTCTGCCTCTATTGTGGGTTACAGGGCCACCTATTGAAGTCTTGTCCTACACGGCCGGGAAACGCTCACACCTAAGGTCCTGTCGGGGGCAGACCTTGGGTGGTTTATCCTCGTCCCTGGAAACGCTAAAGGAGAAACCTTTGGTCACGGTTGTCCTTTCCTGGGTGGACTCCTCCATAGTCACCCAGGCTCTTGTTGACTCCGGTGCTGCGGGATATTTAATTGACAGTGCTTTTGTATCAAAGCACTCCATTCCTGTTTTGCCTCGGTCCGTTCCGCTTGCTATTGAAGCCATTGATGGCAGGCCCCTTCAGCCCGCACTCGTTACTCAGGAAATTGCTTTGTTATACATGGCTGTTGGGGCTCTCCATTTTGAAACCCTCCAGTTCCAGGTGATAAACTCTCCGCATTTTCCGGTTGTTCTGGGTTATCCTTGGCTCCAAAAGCACAATCCCAGTCTCGACTGGTGCAGGTCTGAAATTTTGTTGTGGTCTCCGCAATGTATTTCCACTTGTCTTCGGTATCTCAATTGCCAGAGGAGTACCGAGAGTTCCTAGACGTTTTTGACAAGGTGCGTGCCAGTACGTTGCCTCCTCACCGGTCTTACGATCTTGCCATAGACCTGCAACCAGGAGCCATTTACCCTCAGTCTGTTGCAGAGAATTGTGCTATGAAGGAGTATGTTGCCAATGCTCTGTCACGGGGGATCATCTGCAATCCTGCTCTCCTGCAGGGGCTGGCTTCTTCTTTGTGAAGAAAAAGGGTGGTGAGTTAAGACCATGCATCAATTATAGTGGTCTTAATCGTCTTACCATTAAGAATGCTTACCCTATGCCGCTCATTACGGAACTCTTTGACCGCCTCAAGGGAGCTACGGTCTTTACTAAACTTGATTTGAGAGGAGCGTACAATCTCATTAGGCTCAAGGAGGGCCACAAATGGAAAACAGCATTTAACACCAGGAGCGGGCATTATGAGTATCTTGTAAAGCCCTTTGGCCTATGTAATGCTCCTGCTGTTTTCCAGGAATTTATTAATGATGTCCTACGAGATATGTTGCAACAGTGTGTTGTGGTGTACTTAGGCGACATCGTCATACACTCACCCACACTTGAGGCTCATCGTTCTGATGTTACACGGGTTCTTTAGAGACTACGTGAGAATGGCCTGTTTTGTAAACTTGAGAAAAGTGAGTTCCATCAGACTCAAGTAACCTTCCTAGGTTATGTTATCTCCATTGCAGGGTTCTCCATGGATCCTGACAAGTTATCTGCAGTTCTGCAATGGCCTTGCCCAGTTGGTCTTCGGTCGATTCAATGTTTTTTGGGGTTCGCCAATTACTATAGAAAGTTTATTAAAAACTTTTCTTCCTTGGTCAAACCTATCACAGACATGACCCGTAAAGAGAATGATCCACTCCATTGGTCACCTACTGCCATTAAGGCCTTTGATAGTCTTAAGACTGCCTTTGCTGCCACTCCAGTTCTGGCTCATCCTAACCCTGTCCTGCCTTTCGTTCTTGAGGTTGATGTGTCTGAGACTGGAGTAGGTGCCCTCTTGTCTCAACGTCCTACACCTGACGGTTCCTTGAATCCGTGGGGTTTCTTCTCTAAAAAAATGTCTCCAGCAGAGTGCAATTATGATATTGGTGACTGGGAATTTCTGGCCATAATTTTGGCACTCAAGGAATGGAGGCATCTACTCAAGGGTACTAGTGTGCCAGTGCTCATTCTTACTGACCACAAGAATTTAATTTATCTATCTGAAGCAAAACGTTTGTTGCCCCGACAGGCCAGATGGGCGCTTTATTTGTCTTGGTTTAATTATGTGGTCTCCTACCTGCCTGGTAGTAAGAATGTTAGGGCTGATGCCCTCTCTTGACAATTTTCACCTCTGTCCAAGGAGGAGTCTGTACCTACTCCAGTTATACCTCCTGATCATATTTTGGCTACCATATGTACTAATTTGACTTCTCCCTTGGGGGAGGAGATCCTGGCTGCACAAACCAATGCACCTCCTGAGAAACCTAGTGGTAAGTGTTTTGCTGCTGAGAATATTCGAACTAAACTTTTGCACACTTACCACTATCCTAAAGCCGCAGGTCACCCAGGCAAAAACCAAATGATTTGGTCTGTCACTCGACAATTCTGGTGGCCAGGTCTTCGTTCTGATGTTGCTGCGTATGTTTCCTCCTGCTCAGTTTGTGCACAGAATAAGGCTCCTCGACGTCTTCCTGTGGGTCTTCTTCAACCTATTGCTAATGGTGAGCGTCCTTGGACACATCTTTCCATGGACTTCATTGTCGAGCTCCCTGTTTCCAATGGCAATACTGTTATCCTTATGGTGGTTGACCGTTTTTCTAAAATGTCACATTGCATTCCCTTGAAGAAGTTTCCTACCGCTCAGGAGCTTGCTTCAATTTTTGGAAAAAAAAGTATGCTACTAAAGCATACAATAGGGTGCGCAAAGCAATATACAAAAAATATGCAATGAATCTAGTGTATATATCTAAAAATATAAATGGTGTATGTGCTAGTGATCATATATAATGTTCATTAAATTGATATAGTCATGCTATTCCAAAGACAAATCAAACCAGTGTGATGGGATGTGCACAAAGGTTTATAAGGAAGCTGTGTTATTCTGTTGTTAGGTAAGCAAAAGAAATATAATAATAGTAACCTAATCAGTGAATAAATTATACATATAGTGTAGTTAATACTATGTTTTGTCTTAGCCCATAGGACCGTGGTGTGATATTGTGTTACAAAATGGTAAATATATAAGACATGCAGTGTACAGATCAATAAAAATTTGCATGCACCCACAGCAGATAGAACATGAATATTACAAAATAAACGCAAATCGACATATAATATGATATAAAATAAATGAATATAAAAATATATATTCACTGGAATGTCCAGCAAACAAAAAAAGTGAATGGAATCGCTGTCTAAATTCAGCAAGTGTGCTAGGCTGCTTCGCTCCAAGCCGATGGTGAGTCGGAAAATCTATAAAAATGAGAGCAAAAAAGAGAGAGCGCCTAATAGTGTAATATCATCTGGAACCAGGCAGGTACAAACAATAACGACATCAGCCAAATGGATACTCACAAAAAAGTTGGCACTCACAGGTAGTGCATACAAGCAGGCTGACTTTGTACAGCAGTCAGTATGCTGAAAGTATACGATTTGTATCGGAGATCTATCAAAACATAAGAGAAAAAAAAGCGCTTAATAGTGCAATAACGTCTGAACCCAGGCAGACACAGACAAAACAGCAGTCTCTCTTGTGAGTACCCATCTTGCTGATACCGTTGTTTTGTCTGTGTCTGCCTGGGTTCAGACGTTATTGCACTATTAGGCGCTTTTTTTTCTCTTATGTTTTGATAGATCTCCGATACAAATCGTATACTTTCAGCATACTGACTGCTGTACAAAGGTCAGCCTGCTTGTATGCACTACCTGTGAGTTCCAACTTTTTTGTGAGTATCCATTTGGCTGATGTCGTTATTGTTTGTACCTGCCTGGTTCCAGATGATATTACACTATTAGGCACTCTCTCTTTTTTGCTCTCATGCTTCAATTTTTGCCCGGGAGGTCTTCCGTTTACATGGGTTACCCATGGAGGACTGGGGTTGTCAGTTTCTCTCCAGATTTTGCCGTTCCTTTTGTGCTCAAATGGGGATCCAGCTTTCCTTCTCCTCGGCATATCACCCTCAATTCAATGGGGCTGCGGAACAGTCTAATCAAGCTCTGGAACAGTTCCTCTGTTGCTATGTCTCAGATCACCACAATAATTGGTCTGAACTGTTACTTTGGGCAGAATTTGTTCGTAATAGTGCTACTAATGCTTCCTCCAAGTTGTCCCCGTTCATGGCGAATTATGGGTTTCAACCATCCTTGTTGCCTGATTCATTCATGTCTCAGGGTATTCCGGCTTTGGAGGAGCATCTCTGTCAACTCCGTTCGACGTGGGTGCAGATTCAGGATTGCCTTCATCGTTCTATGCAACTCCAAAAGTTCCAGGCTGATCATAGGCGTCTGCCCGCGCCTTCCTACCAGGTTGGTGAGAGAGTTTGGCTGTCCTCCCGCAACTTGAACCTTCATGTGCCTTCCAACAAACTGGCTCCTCTTATGTTTGTCCTTTTCGAATACTCCGATGGGTCAATCCTGTGGCCTACACTCTTGATCTTCCTCCTGAAATGCACATCTCCAATTTTTTTCATGTCTCCTTCTTGAAACCATTGGTTTGTAATCGGTTTACCATTGTGTTGCCTCGCCCCCATCCTATCTTTGTTGACAACTATGAGGAGTATGAGGTCAGTAGCGTTATTGACTCTCGTATGTCCAGAGGCCGCGTACAGTATTTGGTTCACTGGAGGGGCTACGGTCCGGAGGAGCTTTCATGGGTTCCCTCCTCTGATGTTCATGCTCTTGTCCTCCTTTGTGCCTTCCATGCCCGTTTCCCCAATAAGTCTTTTGTCCTCCCATGGGGGAGGAGTCGTTGAGAGGAGGGTACTGTCAGGGTTTTTTCCCTGCTTTGTTTGCCATGTGCTGCTGGCAGCAATTTTACTCACCTCTCTTGCTGACTCTGGTGCATACTGTGTGATGCTGCTCATTTCCTGCACTTTGTTTTATGGCCAGACTGGTGTACATCATCCATGTGAAACAGGATGCAGTCTCAGAATTGTGATGTTATCACTTATTATTTAAAGGGCCTCTGTTCAGTATGCTTTGCCCTTGTGTTGTCTCAGACCTGTTTGTAAGAGCTCCTGTGTATTATCTGGCTGTCTGATGTCCCTCCTGGTTCCTGATCCCTGACCTGCTCCTGACTCTGCTGTTCTCCTTGTTCCTGATTCTGGCTCGTCTGACTACTCACTTTGGCTCCTGACTCTGCTCGTCTGACTATTCGCTTTGGCTCCTGACTTGGCTCGTCTGACTATGAGCTCTGGTTTTGATTCCTGGCTTGTTATTTGACTTGTGGACTTTTTATTATATTTTGCACTTCTCATCTCAGTCTGATTCCTGGCATCCTGACAGCCTCTCAGTGAGAGCCTGGATGAAAGTTAGAGCCCGGAGATGCAGGGAGAGTCTTTCTGCAAAACCATCCCGACTCATTTTAACAGCTTCACTAGCAATCGGCGTTCACGAACTTCACTTTGCTGTCTGCTTTCTTCTCTCAAGTCCATGTCGGAGGCGATGCTACTAACCGTCAAACTTGAAGGGCCGTGTTCCTTTTCCACATCATAGTTTCCGGTAAGATCATTTCATTTTATTTATTTCATGAATGTACTGTATTACAGGTGTTCTCCCGAGAGGCTACCACCTTTCAGGACTATCTTTAAAAACATAAGGGTCTCAGTGAGGCGCCTTTTCTTATCTTGGAATCAAGGGTAATATTTCATAAGGGGGGGTTATTGAACAGGATTTTTTAAATCATGTTTGTTATGTGATTCAATCTGCTTATGTGTAGTGTTAACTGGGCTCATAGCTTGGAACATAAGGGCCTTTGGAAGTGATGCAACCTTATGGTTTGACACGCTTTTTTGGACTCAACGGTTCACCTTGTGACCTGGCGTGATTACTTTCTGTCTTCCATTTCCGTATTCCTGACTGTGTGGCGACTGAGAAATTCTTGTCCGCAGGGGTCTGGTCATAGGAGGTGGTGAGTGCCACAGCCATTGTGGGTGTCAGGTGCCATTTTTTTTTGTTTTTTTTCTTATAGTCCATATTTGCATATACTCCATCCAGTTATGGAGGATTCTGATGCTGAGACTGTTCCACTTTCAGATTCAGATCCTTCGTACGGTAAAGAATCCGGACTAGCCTCGTTGACACCTGTCAATCAGTTATGTTCTGTATGCTGTATTAGAGTGCCTTGTTCCTCGGTCTCTGGGATTCAAGGGCCAGCTGAGCCATCAACCTCTGGGGGTCCTGTCCTCCAAGAGGCAAGTTCCCTACCGCTCCATACTTCTACACATGCGGGTAACTCAGTTTTGGATTATTTCTCCATGCAGGGCAAATGGTTCCCCCCGGAGGTTGCGGCACATTTTCGCTCCCACATACTTTTGGCAATTGTTTGTCTGCAGAGTCCAGACGTTTGTGCGTGATTGTGCTTGTGTCCTATTGTCCCGGGTATTCCACCTTGGACTGTACAGTTCCCTGCAGATCCAACTGTCCCTGATTGTTGTGTCTTTCGTTACAGAATTGCGTGCCATCGCTTGTTACTAAGACATGTTTTTCCATTATTGAATGACCCTTACCCCTATCGGATACGTGAATACTCAGTCTGCTTCTTCAAATGGGGTGCACCTCATTAGACACGTGGGGATGATGTATTTTTCTGGCTGTCTATGTATTAAGATCTTTCCCAGTTTTTGGAAGATCAGGGCTCTGTTTGGCTGGTCCTGCGGTTAGGCCTGTTTCTTCTTGGTCCGTTAACCTTTGGGTTGCCTTGTATTTTATTTTCATCCGATTGGATGTCCTTTTATTTTTTGTTTATCTGTTTCCTGTTACTTCTGTGGAAGTTTTTTTGAGGACATGTTAGTCCTATGTTTGTCTGTTTTCCTTCTTCCCCTCTGAGGGAGGATTTATGCAGCTTGACGGTTAGGATACGGATTGCAGGCTGGTCCTGTTTTTTGGTTCAGTTCTGTCTGGTAGCTGTTCAGAGACGTGGCGCCGCTCTGCTTGGCTGGTCCTGTAGAGGCGCTGAGTGCTCATGTTATCATCTGTGTTCAACTAAGTATTCTAGAGGACTGGTGGGTCCGTGAGGCAGGAAGGATTGTCTCAGTCCTTATAGCCTTCAATATGGATGACTGGGTCAGTGGAGTTCTGCTGCGTTTCTCTCTCTTGTGGCTGGGGTTGTCCTTCCCTATGTAGTGGAAGGTTGGGCGGTTTGGCCTTTTTTTTTTGAGGCCCTGGGATTTGTCCTTTCTCAGCAGCTCGTAGTTTAATGGGTAGTTCAGCTGCCTTGCAGCGGATGGGTTGCAGAATGTGACCAGCTGCAGCTATTGCACATTGACTGTGTACTGTCTAGCTGTTTTTATGAGACCTTTTGGTCTTCCTCAATTGTCTCCATGTGGGTTAGGTCTCTTTTTAAGGAACTGGGTTCCCCTCTGGGAGATGGTTGTTCCCTGTTGGGGACACTGGGCGTGGTCTCCTTGGGCTCTGCTTGGAGCTGAGGATGCTGTGCGTCCTTTTCTCTCTGTGATCCTCTGATTGTATGGAGGTGATGCAGAGACCAGCCTTTGCTCGATTGATTTTAGCCTCCCCTTGCTTGTTGTCCTGCGGCTATTTGAGATTCTATGGGCTCTAGTGTCGTCGTATGACTTTTAACGCCTTAGCTCTATTGGAGCATTGGACTTTGGCAAAGGGTGTTCTCTTCCTTGGGACGGGACTTGCGAGTTATCTCATTACCTGGTTTGATCTGGATATTGCATTGATATCTTCTGTGGTCTGTTTTTTTATATCAGACATGGTGTTAAGTTCTCGGATATTGTTTGTTTAAACAATTGGGGGCTCGGACCTGTTTTCTCCCTGGTGCTTCCGGTTGCTGAGGCTTTGCTCAGTGTTTTCCCTTGTGGAGTTGTTGCCGGACTTTTTGGCTATAGGGCTGGTTCGAGGTTCCCCAGTTCCTGTGAAATTGGGCTATGTCCTTTTACTCAGACTAATTGACCTGGTCACGATTGGCCAGGTTTTCTGAGTGCCGATGCTCATTGGGCTTGACTTACACCTTTATGGTCGGTTTCCCTTGGTCAGCTTGCTGCAGTAACCTTAAGGATTCACTGCTCTGCAGGCGAATGGGTTTGCAGTGTAACTGCTGCAGCTATTGTACATTGGATGTGTGTTAGCAAGCTAATTCCTTAGGGGGATTCCTTCCAAGTTCATCTGCGTGGGAGATTGATTTCTCCTTTAGCCTGTGGCTTCGTGTCTTGTGGGCAGGTGCTCTGCCTTTTTGGCCACATCCCTTTTCTTAGGGTGGGGGGCTTATTCTTATGGAGGTGTGGTCCTTTTTCTTAGGGATTCTCCTGTATTCAGGAGGTTGGAACTGATAGTTAACCTTCAGAGAGGGGTGTTTCTCTCTTTGTTGTTACGTTCCGTCTGGAGTCTTGCTGGCTCTGTGTCGAGACTATGGTGGGCTTTTTGTTAGATTCCTTTGGGTCTACGGCCTTGTTGTCTGTTTCTATGGAGTCGGGTTAGAACCCATGTTCTGTTGAGATGGCTGTGGCCATTCTTCCACTGGTTTTTGAGTTGGTGTTGGGGTTCTTTTGTTCCCCTGTTTCAGACCTGATGATGCTTGGGCTGGCCCGGCTGGGAGTGGGTTCTTAGATGCGTTGTCATCTTCAGGATCTAGGTTGGCATATTAGCTAGCTCCCTGGGCTTACAAGCATAAGGTCCTGGGTTACCATACACCTTCGGGTTCTGAGTGTAACCTATCCCTTTTGGAGCCATGTGTGTAGGTTTGGCGGCTTTGATTGCCTAGATTATGCCCTCTGTCTGGGAGTTCTCCTTCTGCAATCTGTTCTCTTGCTGGCCGCTTTTTACTTCTCAGCAAGTATTCTTCTGTGTCATCCTGATGATGGCTGCGTGTTCTTGACTCAGGGTTTTTAATCTGGGTCTGTTACACATTCTTTTTTTGTCTGAATACTTTAGTATTCTTAGTTCTGATGATGTGAGGACTCTGTCTTCAGTTGTCTTTTGGTGTTTTTGCACAATGTTGAGAGAAAGGTTTCTTTGTTTTGATGCCCAGTCCTAAAACCCTGGTTTCTGTTTGGTCTGGGCGTAGCCTCCCCTTGTCTCTCAGGACCCTTTGGGTGTTTGTGAGCTGGGCTCACTATTGGAGGTTTCCTTTAATGGATTTTATGGTGATCTTTTGGTTTCCCATCGGTTCTTCCTTGCCCTATCTCTTGGGGAGCTTAGGCTGGTGTTCCCCCCAGTAGTGAGGGGTGAGTGGTGAGCAACTGCCTGTTGGTCGACGGTGTCTCCTGGAGGACTGTTGGCTCAGTTGAGTCCGATTTGGCGGTCTCTAGCTAGGCTTCTGGACTATCTGCGGGTCAGTGTCCTTGGGGCCTTTGCTTTTCAAAGTTTTCTCAGCTTCGGACAAAGCGGGGTACTGTTTTCCCAAAAGTAATGAATGCAGCTGTGGACTCTTTTCAATTAGAAAGAAAAACATAAATTATGCTTACCTGATAATTTCCTTTTCTTCCGTTGGAGAGAGTCCACAGCTCCCCATTCGTTTTCTTAAGTGGGGCATCTTTTTATTCTTCTGGCACCTTTTTTCACCCTGATATTTCTTCTACTATTCCTTGTTCCTCGGCAGAATGACTGGGGGATGAGGGAAGTGGGAGGAATATTTAAGCCTTTGGCTAAGGTGTCTTTTCCTCCTCCTGGTAGCCAGGTTCTTATTTCCCAAAAGTAATGAATGCAGCTGTGGACTCCTTCCAACGGAAGAAAAGGAAATTTTCAGGTAAGCATAATTTATGTTTTATTTTTATTTTGGGGGGTGTAATGTCAGAGGGGTTTTTTTTGTTTGTTTTTTAGAAAAAGAGCTGATTGCTTTTTATGTTTGAATAATTTTTATTGATTTACAAAAAAAAAAAAAGGAAAGATAACAAACAGTTATAAACATACCTTCCTCCGCAGTGATTGTTATTTTCAAGATCTACGGGGATTAGGCTTACATTGCATTGATTCTATATAATAAATGATTCAGATAATGAGTCCTATAAAGTTCTAACCAAAGTTCCGTGATCCTTTAATTGTGATGGCGTTTTGACCATGCATTTACCTTCATATCGATCAGTGTCTATTAACATATAGCACAGTTCTTTTCTGTCTTGTTCTGATAAAATATCTTGGTATTCTATGTTGAAATGTTCAATGAAGCTAGGATCATCTTCCCAGCCTCTATATAACTCAAATTTAAGGTACATCACATTACTAGGAGGTTATGTCGTAAAGAATAATAAAAAGGGGGGGGGGAATAGAAGGGGTAGGGGAGTGACGACACACTGTATTTTCCTTAATGTTGTATGTATTGTAATCTGTGGAAAAATTTGTATCTGTTTAAACCACCAAGGTCTATTTTTTTAACTCGGTTTGTATCTCGTATTTTTTATTTAGTTATCCAATAATACCATATCGCTTGGACTACCTCTTTATTATCTAGAGTGTGTGATGCCAATTCATACATACTGTATGTATATTGGATTTTATTGTAGATCTCTGTCCAGGTTGGGCTGCCTGTTTTCCAGTATCTGGCTATGCAAATCCTCGTGATTGTGCATAGTATCCTAATAAATGCATTAATATGTTTGTTGAGTCTGTGTATATGGAAATGTAGGAGAGCTTGCTGGATTGTAAGATCTATATCTTCATTCAAGGAAAGTAGAAAGTTGCTTCCAAATCCCTGTGACATCCCTACAGTCCCACCACATGTGCCTATATGTACCCACTTCGCCACACCCTCTATAACAGAAGGCGCTTCCTTGTTTGTTCATGTGAGCTGTTCTCGTGGGTGTTAAGTACCATCTGTATATTGTTTTAATTACGTTTTCTCTAAGATCTACACTTATCAGCCCTTTTTCTGCATTTTGAAAAATTCCCTCCCAATCTTTAGTTTCTTTACTGATATGCAATTCTCTCTCCCAGGCTAACATAGTGGGGGTTTTTGTGTTAAACTGCGAGGTCTGAATGGCCACATATAGTGTAGAAATGGTGTGTTTACTACGGTCCTCTGATTTGCTGAGGATTTCTAATGGCGTAATGCCACTTTGTCTTGGCTTTTTCAGATATGACCGAACAGCTGAGTTAATCTGTAAGTATATGTACCAATGTAGTTTCAGGGGGCTCAGTTTTGTCTGAAGTTGAATAAATGAGATAACATGTCCGCCCTCCATGAAATCTGCCACTCTATATAATCCCTTATTTTCCCATTTCTGAAGTTGAGCCCAGATGTCACTGGGCAGGATAAGTCTTATCGGGATGTATAAGGAATACTGTGGCAGGAGGTCGTAATTATTTCTTGCTTTTTTCCATATATTAACTGTGAGGTTAGTAGTGTAGGGACTATGGATTGTTTGAGCAGTCTGCGCTTTCCCAGGTTCCCAAATAATTGTATCAGTCTCGTCCCAACCGCCTAATGTTGCTTCTAGGGTAGGCCAAATTATTTCTTTATTTCTTTTTAGAAGTAAACTATCTTGTGCTAATCTGGCCGCATTATAGTATTCTATTAAATTAGGGGCTCCAATACCTCCCAATTTCTTATGTCTATTCAGGATAGATTTCGCTATTCTGTTAGTTTTATCTCCTCTAATGTATATAAGTATTTCCTTTTGTAGTGCGTCTAGATCAGTTTTTACTATCTTGATGGGTAGAGTTCTAAAAAGGTATAAAATTCTCGGTAGAGCATTCATCTTAACCGCAGCTACCCTGCCCAGCCATGAAAATTTATAGGATTTCCATTTTAATAAATCTTTTTTAATTTGTTTAAATAATGGCGTATAATTTGCTTTATATAGCTGTGCAGGGCATGCAGTCAGGTGAACTCCCAGGTATTTTAAGGAGTGTTTCATCCATGTAAATTTAAAGTTGGATTCTAATAACGTCTGGATTTGTCGGGGGAGCACAATGGGGAGAGCCTCACATTTCTCTGTGTTTATTTTAAATCCTGAAATATTAGAAAAAATCTCTAATGTTTGATGGAGATTGGGTAGGGATATCAGGGGATTCGTCATAGTTAATAGGATGTCGTCCGCGAATAAGGCTAATTTATATTCCTTAGTAGCTGTCTTCACCCCAGCTATATCCCTGTTTAACCGAATTTTAGCAGCCAGAGGCTCTATACATAGGGCAAAAAGTAGTGGAGATAGAGGGCACCCCTGTCTGGTCCCGTTGCGGATTGGGAAAGGTTGAGATTTGTATCCCGCTGATGATACCTGAGCTCCTGGTGCAGAATAAATAGCTCTCAAGGCCTTTACTATTGCTCCCTCAAAACCCATCTTATGTAACACTAGAAACATATATTCCCAGTCAATTCTATCGAACGCCTTCTCCGCATCCAACGATAGGAGCAGAGAAGGCGTACTTGTCTCTTTCAGAGTCTGAATTAGATTAGTAACTTTACGTATGTTATCTGGGGCTTCCCAACCTTTAATAAAACCTACCTGGTCTGGATGAACCAGATGCGGTATGATGTGTTTAAGTCGGTTCGCTAATATTTTTGTGAAGATCTTAAGATCTTGGTTAATAAGGGATATTGGGCGGTAGTTTTGGCATTTTTTATGATCCTTTCCTGGTTTGGGGATTACTACTATTTTCGCAGCCAGGAGCTCAGGTGGAATGGTTCCCCCTTCCATAATGTGATTACAAAATTTAACTAAGTGTGGGATCAGTTCTAATTTAAAAAGCTTATAATATTCGCCAGGAAAGCCGTCCGGTCCCGCCGCCTTCCCTGGCTTAAGATCTTTGATAGCCCCTATTACTTCTATATTGGATATGGGAGTATTTAATGCTTCCCTCTGATCTTTGGATATGGTTTGCAGTAGATTATGGCTAAAGAAGGTCGAAGTAAGTGTCTCTGTTTCTGAAGTGTGTATGACTTTCTTCCCATTGTAAAGATTGCCGTAGTATGCCGCAAAAGTATCTACTATCTCTTGTGGGTGTGAAGTTACTGTGTTGTTAGGTGTCTCAATTAAGGGGATAACTGAAGCTCGACAGCGTTCCCTAATTTTGTGCGCCATATACCTATCCGGTTTGTTTGCAAATATGAAATATTGTGCTTGTTGGTTCTGTATGGCTCTAGTGGCTTGTGAGTGGAGGAGCGCAGCTAATTCTGTTTTTTTCGTGTGAAGAGTCTTTTGGACAGCTACTGTCTTAGTGTGTTTATGGCGTCTTTCTAGCTCTTCAATTTCTGTATGGAGCTGTTTTAACTTTTGTCTATATTTTCTGATCTGTAGTGTTTTTTCCTTGATAAGTATCCCCCTTAGGACCGCTTTATGAGCAGCCCAAGTGATCCCTGGGTTTGTTACTGTGTTCGTGTTTATATTCCAGTATTCAGTTAATAGCTTAAGTACGTTGTCATGTGTTTGGGGGTTTCTAATGTATGACTTATCAAAGGTCCACGTTTTACTTCTGTTTGGATCACACAGACCGTCCACCTGTAAAATGATAATCGAATGGTCAGACCACACACAAGTATGGATTTGTGAGTTAAGCAAGAGGGGCTGCAGTATTTGACTGACAAATATGTAATCTAATCTGATATAAGTTTTATGCGCCGCCGAATAAAATGTAGTGTCATTAGTCAAGCCATACAATGTTGTCCAAGTATCTATTAGGGAGTGTGGAAGAAGGGTTTCTTGTATTGATTTCACAATACGATTGTGTCTAATTTGTTTGTTGGTTAAGGGTTTAGTTTCATTTGATCTAATGGGTGTCATGGAAATGTTAAAGTCTCCTGCTAAAAATATTTTAGTGTGAGACCACTGTGTGAGTAGGTGTGAGATCTTTTGAAAAAAGCAGTGTTGATTTTCATTCGGAGCATAGATATTACATAGGGTGACTTCGGTGTCCGAAATCCTCCCTTTTACTATAATATATCTCCCTTCAGTGTCTACAATTATATCGTCATGAGTAAAATTGAGTGAAGAGTGTATCAGGATAGATGTGCCCCTTTTTTTTGAGGTAGCTGTCGAGTGGTAATGAGTGTTGAAGTGTTTAGCCCAGTATTTTGGAATACTATCTTTAAGTAGGTGCGTCTCCTGTAGGAATAGGATATTAGCATGTAAGGAGGTGTACTGCGTCATCGCCATCCGCCTCTTCACATCTGTGTTCAATCCCCTTACATTATGGGATAGTATCTTTAACTTAGGGATCATGTTAGGATGTCAATGTTATTGTGATGCAAGGTGCGGTTTGTTACCTGGAAGCAGTTGATCTGGAATTCTAGAGTCATGCGTTGTAGATGATTGCGATTGGTGATTTGTGGTGTGTCGTCACAGGGGATGGGGGGGGGGAACTAGAAGAAGAATACAACATTAATAACATAATAAACAATAATTTAGGGTCCCCAACAGTAGGACCTCCAGGAGGTATTCTTTGATACATCCTAACAATAAACAAGAAAATATCTTATCTTATGCTACACTGGGGGGAGCTATATTCCCACAGCATTAGTTAATTTTTGGAAGTATATCTTAGCAGGAGTCTCTGAAAAAGGGCAACAACTTAGAAAAATGAGTGTCAGGTTGGGAACTAGAGAATCAGGGTTGCAGATGTTCCTAAGGTGGACTGAAAATATCTCTGTCTGTTGTTCACTCAACCCGTCTCCATAGCCCTCAGGCTCCAAAAGAAATGTATTCCATTTATTTGTGACTCTGAGATGGGTATGATTCCATCTATGAAATCTTCCCTCTTGTTTCTTTTATTTTTTGCCTTTTAGAATTGATAGTCTGCCATTTAGATGAGTCTGGTTGTCTGTCTGGATTTCTGTTCTTCTCTGAGGCCGCTGTTACGTTTGGGGAAATGGGTGTCTCCAAATCTAGGATCTTGCAGATTTCGGGTATGTCCTCTGGATCTTTAAGGGTGATTGTTTTAGAATCCTTCATAATATACAAAGCAAATGGGAACCCCCATCTGTAAGGGATCTGATGCTTTCTGAGTAAAGTAGTAAGAGGACGTAGGGCTGCTCTTCTCTGTAGTGTTCTAATACTGAGATCTTGATAAAACTGTAAAACGTTACCTTGGTATTTGAACGTTGGTTGTTTTCTTGCTGCCTGTAGAATTTTTTCTTTATCCGGGAAAAAGGTTAGTTTGATTATAATGTCTCTTGGGGGTAGATCTGGTTTGGGTTTGGCCTTTAGCTCCCTGTGTGCTCTTTCTATGTGGAAGAGGTAGTCAGCTGGAGAGTTGGTGATATGAGTGAAGAGTTGGGTAAGATAGGCTGGAATTTCTGTGGGGCTCACCTCTTCTGGAACGCCTTTGAGACGGATATTGTTCCTCCTGCTCCTATTTTCCAGGTCCTCCAACTTATCTTGAAATTCCTCAAATGCCTGTTGTTGTGAGGACATAGTTTGGGACATTTCATCCATTTGTTCAACCATGGAGTCCTTTTGATCTTCCAGTGTCTCAATTCTGTTACCCATTTCCTGTAGATCGGATTTTATTTCGGAAAGGCTGTTGGTCACAGATGAGTGTATAGAGTCAATTTTTTCCCATAATTTTTCAAAATTATCTGCAATGTCTTTTTTGGATACTAGATTTCTAAGATCAGCTTTTGTTAGTGGACTTTTATCCTGTAGTAATTGTTGAGAGTCGGTGTCTGAGTCCCCATCCATTTCCATGTCTAGCGGTTGTTTACCTGTTTGGGGAGGTTTAAAGAATGTGGAGACGGTTGAAGATTTTATGGTTTTATCTCCCTTTGTGGGTCTCCTAGAAGACATCTTAATATGGGACAAATGCAGTTAGAAGAGCTGTAAAGTTAAGCAAACAGGACGGCAGTTTCCTGAGGTGGTTGTTTCCTCTTATGCAGCGAGCTGTGTATATTAAACTCTTAAGTAAGGGTTTTTATGATTCAGACTTGACTGTAGTTATTTTGATTAGGCAGGTATCTCCTTCAATATAACAAGAGGTATACTTCCTGTTCTTATTTCATAATGAAATTTATTTTGATGCTGTGAGTTTAATAATATTTAACCTACATAACCCCCAGCAAGAGTCAATATGTGGTTCACATTCTATTCTACATATATTCTTAGGCTGTTATAGCTTGTTACTGCTAAGGAATATATAAGCCTATTTTTGTTAGGATGAGCACACTACTTGGGGCACAGATCTGAAGGGGTTAAGTTAGTTATAACCTGTGTTCAAGGTATCACACTGAGGAATCTGTGTTTATTCTTTAGTGTTTATAGGGCTCTCTATTTATATTTATAGGGCAGAGCAGTGGGTGTCACTATAATGACTCTTATTTCAGGAGCTGTTAAAAATTCCTCTCCGCCGAATAAGCACTGTGAAGCGATGTTGTTTGGCAATCAACTAAAACTTTAAATGGGCTGTTTTACTTTCTGTCAACCTTTGGAGAGGCTAAAGGTATACCCTACTCTGTTAAAGCCTCTGGGTCCCCTTATTCTAGTCGAGTGCTACCTGCATGAGCTGCTGTTGTGCGGTTCCCCTCGCACTGGAGTTTTACTGTTTGCGCCGCCTTACGGGTCTTCTCCCCCCGGCTCTTCCGGGTTCTTTATGCGCTGCCTCAGAGTAATGGCACGCTTTCGCGCCTTTTCACTCCGCTGTCACTGTGGAATTTATTAAGCCGGGGGTGAGTATCTGTATGTTTCTCTGACTCACCCGGTCTTTCCGATGCAGCCGCTGTCCCTTTCTTCAGTCTAGGCTGCTTTTAGGGAGAGATCCGTAGTCTCCGTTTGGGTTGCTATACTCCTGCAGAGCCTGCTGTAGTAATGTCTCTCGTAGCGGAGTTTCCGATGGTAATCACTCTCACTACTACTGCCACATATCAGATATCATCCAATAAGCCCAGATATCATTTAATATCTCGAACTGAACCTTCACAAATTACTACTTATAATAAGTTTATTCAGGAGCTCTAGTACACCACGTCTGCTCCTCATCAAGGCTAGCTCCGCCCCCCTGATTGCTTTTTAGGGCAATGTATTTAGATACTTAGCATTGTATGGGTGGTGGTTTAGGGGTTAATAATTTACTTAGATCATTTACATTGTGGGGGGATGGCGGTTTAGGGGATATTAGGCTAGGGTCTTATGATAGGGTGTTAGTTTTTTTTACTTTTTTTGTCTCCATTGATCTCTTTGGGGGAATACATGCTTGCGCATGTGAAAACTCAAGTTAAGTTTTTTTGCGCTTTTTTGGTTAACATTGGCATAAAATAAGTTTTTTGGGGAACTTGTAATACCAGCGCAACCGTCAAGCACAAAAACCTTAAAGCTAGCGGTGTTTTTGCGATTGCAGGAATTTTTTTTACTGCACCACTTGTAATCTAGCCCAAAGTCTTCTTTTTCTTTCTCTGTGCTAGAAACAATTGAAAATTAATATTTTAGCGCCGGTCTCTTCCACCCCCCCTTGCATTGTGATTTAAGACAACTCAGTACTGACCAGGAGAAGATAAAGGACTGAGGGTGGAGCATAAGACAAATACAAAATGTCTGACAGTGAGATTAGTAGGAAGTACAATACCAATACTGCAGTATTAGATGTAACTTACACTTAAACAACTCTTATGTAACATAAAATCTTGTTATGTGTCAGTGTTTTTCTATAAATGATAGAATAAAATGATTATAATATATTTGTAAGGTTGTGGTTTGTGCCACTTATAAATAGATTGTCTGCTCCTGAGCTTATAGTGTAAAGCTCTGGGAAAACTGTAACACACACGGCTAGATTTAGAGTTCTGCGGCCAAAGGGGTGCGTTAGCTACGCGTGCTTTTTTCCCCCCGCACCTTTTAAATACCGCTGGTATTTAGAGTTCACAGAATGGCTGCGTTAGGCTCCAAAAAAGGGAGCGTAGAGCATATTTACCGCCACTGCAACTCTAAATTCCAGCGGTGCTTACGGACGCGGCCAGCTTCAAAAACGTGCTCGTGCACGATTCCCACATAGGAAACAATGGGGCTGTTTGAGCTGAAAAAAAACCTAACACCTGCAAAAAAGCAGCGTTCAGCTCCTAATGCAGCCCCATTGTTTTCTATGGGGAAACACTTCCTACGTCTGCACCTAACACTCTAACATGTACCCCGAGTCTAAACACCCCTAACCTTACACTTATTAACCCCTAATCTGCCGCCCCCGCTATCGCTGACACCTGCATATTTTTTTAACCCCTAATCTGCCGCTCCGTACACCGCCGCAACCTACATTATACCTATGTACCCCTAATCTGCTGCCCCTAACACCGCCGACCCCTATATTATATTTATTAACCCCTAATCTGCCCCCCACAACGTCGCCGCCAGCTACCTACAATAATTAACCCCTAATCTGCCGACCGGATCTCGCCGCTACTCTAATAAATGGATTAACCCCTAAAGCTAAGTCTAACCCTAACACTAACACCCCCCTAAGTGAAATATAATTTAAATCTAACGAAATAAATTAACTCTTATTATATAAATTAATCCTATTTAAAGCTAAATATTTACCTGTAAAATAAATCCTAATATAGCTACAATATAAATTATAATTATTTTGTAGCTATTTTAGGATTAATATTTATTTTACAGGCAACTTTGTAATTATTTTAACCAGGTACAATAGCTATTAAATAGTTAATAACTATTTAATAGCTACCTAGTTAAAATAATTACAAAATTACCTGTAAAATAAATCCTAACCTAAGTTACAATTAAACCTAACACTACACTATCAATAAATAAATTAAATAAACTACCTACAATTACCTACAATTAAACCTAACACTACACTATCAATAAATTAATTAAATACAATACCTACAAATAACTACAATTAAATAAACTAACTAAAGTACAAAAAATAAAAAAGAACTAAGTTACAAAAAATAAAAAAATATTTACAAACATTAGAAAAATATTACAACAATTTTAAACTAATTACACCTACTCTAAGCCCCCTAATAAAATAACAAAGACCCCAAAAATAAAAAAATGCCCTACCCTATTCTAAATTAAAAAAGTTCAAAGCTCTTTTACCTTACCAGCCCTGAAAAGAGCCATTTGCGGGTCATGCCCCAAATAATTCAGCTCTTTTGCCTGTAAAAAAAAACATACAATACCCCCCCCCCAACATTACAACCCACCACCCACATACCCCTAATCTAACCCAAACCCCCTTAAATAAACCTAACACTAAGCCCCTGAAGATCTTCCTACCTTATCTTCACCATGCCAGGTTCACCGATCGCTCCAGGCTCCGAAATCTTCATCCAAGCCCAAGCGGGGGCTGGCGATCCATAATCCGGCTGAAATCTTCTATCAAGCGGCGGCTGAAGAGGTCCAGAAGAGGCTCCAAAGTCTTCATCCTATCCGGGAAGAAGAGGAGATCCGGACCGGCAACCATCTTGATCCAAGCGGCATCTTCTATCTTCATCCGATGACGAACGGCTCCATCTTGAAGACCACCAGCGCGGATCCATCTTCTTCTTGCGACGTCCAACTGAAGAATGAAGGTTCCTTTAAGGGACGTCATCCAAGATGGAGTCCCTCGAATTCCGATTGGCTGATAGGATTCTATCAGCCAATCGGAATTAAGGTAGGAAAATTCTGATTGGCTGATGGAATCAGCCAATCAGAATCAAGTTCAATCCGATTGGCTGATCCAATCAGCCAATCAGATTGAGCTTGCATTCTATTGGCTGTTCTGATCAGCCAATAGGTTTATTTAGGGGGGGTTAAATTTAGGTTAGGTTTATTTAAGGGGGGTTTGGGTTAGATTAGGGGTATGTGGGTGGTGGGTTGTAATGTTGGGGGGGTATTGTATGTTTTTTTTTACAGGCAAAAGAGCTGAATTATTTGGGGCATGCCCTGCAAATGGCCCTTTTCAGGGCTGGTAAGGTAAAAGAGCTTTGAACTTTTTTTAATTTAGAATAGGGTAGGGCATTTTTTTATTTTGGGGGTCTTTGTTATTTTATTAGGGGGCTTAGAGTAGGTGTAATTAGTTTAATATTGTTGTAATATTTTTCTAATGTTTGTAAATATTTTTTTATTTTTTGTAACTTAGTTCTTTTTTATTATTAACTTTCTAATTTTCTTCTATTATCAATTTTTATTTGTTCTCTTGGAGTCTTCTGTTGAAAAACAGGGACATATGCTTAGGAGCCGCCCATTTCTAGAGCACTATATGGCAGCTGTTTTACAAGAATGTTATCCATTTACAAGAGCACTATATGGCAGCACTATTTCCTGTCATGTAGCGCTCCTGATGCCTACCTAGGTATCTCTTTAACACAGAATATCATGGGAATGAGGGAATAGAAAAGGGGGGTGGAGCGCCAACAAAGGCTGAGGTGTGGAGCTGGGAAAACTGGTAATGGTATATATACCAAATATGAAGGTATATACGTAAAGGTGAAGTATATAGGTTTAAAAAGTTTAAAAATGTATAAAAATTTATTGCACAATAATGTTAAAAATCTATTTCACAATAGATAACTCAAAAAACATATAATTACAATTAAAAGTGTTCATGGATCCACGTTACAACAATTACAAGATTGAATCAAGAAATAAAAAAGTCAAATGATAAAAAAGTGGCCTGATGTGCCGAATGTTCTATAGAAGAGTATATTTGTAGATTAGTTCAAAGTATATAGTGAATAATCCTAATGCTACTGACAGTTTTTTCTTGTCCAAAAGAGTGATGAAAAAGACCAGTGTCCTAATTGTGTCCAAATTAAATAGTGAAAAATGAGGAAAGTGATCACTTAGTTTGAATGTGAAAAAGGTGAGTAAAAAAATGGAAAAAATCCACAAAAAATCCACAAAAATTGATGCAATCCTCCAAAAATGTGAAAACAAGCGAAAAAATAATAAAAAATACATATTAACTGTTGAATGTCTGTAAATCCAGTGTTTCCAAAGTGATAAAGTGGTTTCAGTGCAAAGGAAAAGTGGCTGAGTGTTGTTACAATACAAACAAAAAGAATTGTATAAAAAACCTGTGAAAGAAAACAAACAATACTATAACATATACCAACTGTTAAGTTCATATATCAGTATTATGCTTACTCAAATCTGTCGACGCGTTTCAGCCATATAATCCAGACCTTTATCAAGACTAGTATATGGAGCAAGCAGGTTAGAATTTATGGGGATTCTAGCTGGTGTTTGGGCGCCAAAAAACATATAGGCCACGCCCCCTTCCTGTTAGTTTCATTGTGGGTATGGGCAAGAGTTTCGCTAACAATATACAATCAATAGAGAGATAATAGTTTACCTGATGATATTATATTTATATCTATATATAGTGACCTATAGCTGTACAATATTATGCACTAGATTACAAGTGGTGCTGTGTTTATAAAATAGTTTGCCTGATGATATTATATTTATATCTATATAGAGTGACCTATAGCTGTACAATATTATGCGCTAGATTACAAGTGGTGCTGTGTGTATAAATAGTTTAACTGATGATATTATATTTATATCTATATAGAGTGACCTATAGCTGTACAATATTATGCACTAGATTACAAGTGGTGCTGTGTTTATAAATAGTTTACCTGATGATATTATATTTATATATATATATAGTGACCTATAGCTGTACAATATTATGCGCTAGATTACAAGTGGTGCTGTGTGTATACATAGTTTAACTGATGATATTATATTTATATCTATATAGTGACCTATAGCTGTACAATATTATGCGCTAGATTACAAGTGGTGCTGTGTGTATAAATAGTTTAACTGATGATATTATATTTATATCTATATAGAGTGACCTATAGCTGTACAATATTATGCACTAGATTACAAGTGGTGCTGTGTTTATAAATAGTTTAACTGATGATATTATATTTATATCTATATAGAGTGACCTATAGGTGTACAATATTATGCACTAGATTACAGGTGGTGCTGTGTGTATAAATAGTTTAACTGATGATATTATATTTATATCTATATAGAGTGACCTATAGCTGTACAATATTATGCGCTAGATTACAAGTGGTGCTGTGTTTATATAAATAGTTTTAACTGATGATATATTTATATCTATATAGTGACCTATAGCTGTACAATATTATGCACTAGATTACAAGTGGTGCTGTGTTTATAAATAGTTTAACTGATGATATTATATTTATATCTATATAGAGTGACCTATAGGTGTACAATATTATGCACTAGATTACAAGTGGTGCTGTGTGTATAAATAGTTTATCTGATTATATTATATTTATATCTATATAGAGTGACCTATAGGTGTACAATATTATGCACTAGATTACAAGTGGTGCTGTGTGTTTATAAATAGTTTAACTGATTATATTATATTTATATCTATATAGAATGACCTATAGCTGTACAATATTATGCACTAGATTACAAGTGGTGCTGTGTTTATAAATAGTTTAACTGATGATATTATATTTATATCTATATAGAGTGACCTATAGCTGTACAATATTATGCACTAGATTACAAGTGGTGCTGTGTTTATAAATAGTTTAACTGATGATATTATATGTATATCTATATAGTGACCTATAGCTGTACAATAGTATGCACTAGATTACAAGTGGTGCTGTGTGTATAAAAACAGAATTTATGCTTACCTGATAAATTACTTTCTCCAACGGTGTGTCCGGTCCACGGCGTCATCCATAACTTGTGGGAATATCTCTTCCCCAACAGGAAATGGCAAAGAGTACAGAAAAAGCTGTCCATATAGTCCCTCCTAGGCTCCGCCCACCCCAGTCATTCGACCGACGGACAGGAGAAAAACAGGAGAAACTATAGGGTGCCGTGGTGACTGTAGTTAAAGAAATAAATTCATCAAACCTGATTAAAAAACCAGGGCGGGCCGTGGACCGGACACACCGTTGGAGAAAGTAATTTATCAGGTAAGCATAAATTCTGTTGTCTCCAACATTGGTGTGTCCGGTCCACGGCGTCATCCATAACTTGTGGGAACCAATACCAAAGCTTTAGGACACGGATGAAGGGAGGGAGCCAATCAGGTTACCTAAACAGAAGGCACCACGGCTTCAGAGCAGATAACTCAGAAACTCTTCTAGCAGAAGAAATAGCAACTAAAAACAAAACTTTCCAAGATAACAACTTAATATCTATGGAATGTAAAGGTTCAAACGGAACCCCTTGGAGAACTGAAAGAACTAAATTTAGACTCCAGGGAGGAGTCAAAGGTCTGTAAACAGGCTTGATCCTGACCAAAGCCTGAACAAAAGCTGGAACATCTGGCACAGCTGCCAGTCGTTTGTGTAACAAGACAGATAATGCAGAAATCTGTCCCTTTAGAGAACTCGCTGATAATCCCTTATCCAAACCTTCTTGGAGGAAGGAAAGGATCCTAGGAATTTTGATCTTACTCCATGAGAATCCCTTGGATTCACACCAAAAGATATATCTTTTCCATATGTTATGGTAAATTTTTCTAGTTACAGGTTTTCTGGCTTGTACCAGAGTATCTATCACAGAATCCGAAAACCCACGCTTAGATAAAATCAAGCTTTCAATTTCCAAGCCGTCAGCTGGAGAGAGACTAGATTTGGATGTTCGAATGGACCCTGTACTAGAAGATCCTGTCTCAAAGGTAGCTTCCATGGTGGAGCCGATGACATATCCACCAGGTCTGCATACCAAGTCCTGCGTGGCCACGCAGGAGCTATCAAAATCACCGAGGCCCTCTCCTGTTTGATCCTGGCTACCAGCCTGGGAATGAGAGGAAACGGTGGAAACACATAAGCTAGGTTGAAGGTCCAAGGCGCTACTAATGCATCCACTAGAGTCGCCTTGGGATCCCTGGATCTGGACCCATAGCAAGGAACCTTGAAGTTCTGACGAGACGCCATCAGATCCATGTCTGGAATGCCCCATAATTGCGTCAACTGGGCAAATATCTCCGGGTGGAGTTCCCACTCCCCCGGATGGAATGTCTGACGACTCAGATAATCTGCCTCCCAGTTTTCCACTCCTGGGATGTGGATCGCAGATAGGTGGCAGGAGTGATCCTCCGCCCATTTTATGATTTTGGTCACTTCTCTCATCGCCAGGGAACTCCTTGTTCCCCCCTGATGGTTGATGTAAGCAACAGTCGTCATGTTGTCTGATTGGAATCTTATGAATCTGGCCTTTGCTAGTTGAGGCGTCGGTCGTGACGATGACCCACTCTGGTCTGCGGAAGCTCATTCCCTGGGACAGGTGATCCTGGGTTAGCCACCAACGGAGTGAGTCTCTGGTCTTCTGATCTACTTGAATCACTGGAGACAAGTCTGTATAGTCCCCATTCCACTGTTTCAGCATGCACAGTTGTAATGGTCTTAGATGAATTCGCGCAAAAGGAACTATGTCCATTGCTGCAACCATCAACCCTACTACTTCCATGCACTGAGCTATGGAAGTTCGTGGAACAGAGTGAAGAACTTGACAAGCGTTTAGAAGTTTTGACTTTCTGACATCTGTCAGGAAAATCTTCATTTCTAAAGAATCTATTATTATCCCCAAGAAAGGAACTCTTGTCGACGGAGACAGGGAACTTTTTTCTATGTTCACCTTCCACCCGTGAGATCTGAGAAAGGCCAGAACGATGTCTGTGTGAGCCTTTGCCTTTGAAAGAGACGACGCTTGTATCAGAATGTCGTCCAAGTAAGGTGCCACTGCAATGCCCCTTGGTCTTAGAACCGCTAGAAGGGACCCGAGTACCTTTGTGAAAATCCTTGGAGCAGTGGCTAGCCCGAATGGGAGAGCCACAAACTGGTAATGTTTGTCCAGAAAGGCGAACCTTAGGAACTGATGATGATCTTTGTGGATAGGAATATGTAGATACGTATCCTTTAGATCCACGGTAGTCATAAATTGACCCTCCTGGATTGTAGGTAAAATCATTCGAATAGTTTCCATTTTGAACGATGGCACTCTGTTTAGAATCTTTAAATCCAGAATTGGTCTGAAGGTTCCCTCTTTTTTGGGAACTACAAACAGATTTGAGTAAAACCCCAGTCCTTGTTCCACAGTTGGAACTGGGTGTATCACTCCCATTTTTAACAGGTCTTCTACACAATGTAAGAATGCCTGTCTCTTTATTTGGTTTGAAGATAAGTGAGACATGTGGAACCTTCCCCTTGGGGGTAGTTCCTTGAATTCCAGAAGATAACCCTGAGAAACTATTTCTAGTGCCCAGCGATCCTGAACATCTCTTGCCCAAGCCTGAGCGAAGAGAGAGAGTCTGCCCCCTACTAGATCCGGTCCCGGATCGGGGGCTACTCCTTCATGCTGTTTTGGTAGCAGCAGCAGGCTTCTTGGCCTGTTTACCCTTGTTCCAGCCTTGCATCGGTTTCCAAGCTGGTTTGGTCTGCGAAGCATTACCCTCTTGTCTAGAGGCTGCAGAGTTGGAGGCCGGTCCGTTCCTGAAATTGCGAAAGAAACGAAAGGAACGAAAATTAGACTTATTCTTGGCCTTGAAAGGCCTATCTTGTGGGAGGGCATGGCCCTTACCCCCAGTGATGTCTGAGATAATCTCTTTCAATTCTGGCCCAAAGAGGGTTTTACCCTTGAAAGGGATATTAAGCAATTTTGTCTTGGAAGATACATCCGCTGACCAAGACTTTAGCCAGAGCACTCTCCGCGCCACAATTGCAAACCCTGAATTTTTCGCCGCTAATCTAGCTAACTGCAAAGCGGCATCTAAAATAAAGGAATTAGCTAACTTAAGTGCGTGAATTCTGTCCATAACCTCCTCATACAGAGTCTCTCTACTGAGCGACTTTTCTAGTTCCTCGAACCAGAACCACGCTGCTGTAGTGACAGGAACAATGCACGAAATAGGTTGCAGGAGGTAACCTTGCTGTACAAAAATCTTTTTAAGCAAACCCTCCAATTTTTTATCCATAGGATCTTTGAAAGCACAATTATCCTCGATAGGAATAGTAGTGCGCTTGTTTAGTGTAGAAACTGCCCCCTCGACCTTAGGGACTGTCTGCCATAAGTCCTTTCTGGGGTCGACCATAGGAAATAATTTCTTAAATATAGGAGGGGGAACAAAAGGTATGCCGGGCTTCTCCCACTCCTTGAAAAGAGGTAATCAGCTGCACTAGCGGTTATAATATAAAAATCCAAAATTTATTGATTCAGTTTAAAAACAAGGTACAAGCAGGCTAGGCAGACAGAACATCCTAACATGTTTCGTGCCAAACACGGCACTTAATCATAGGACAGGTGTTCAAGGTATGGTCCCTTCCTTTTAAAGGGGCCATATCCAATAGTATGCTAAGTACAATTTAAAAAGACAGTACTTGAAAAACCTATGCACTAGAAGGGAAGCAGAGGGAGACAAATGCAAGGGCCAAATGAGGAAGGAAAAAAGACATCATATGGATAACCCCATAATATAATGCAACAATTAATAAGTAAATACATATATGTATTACATTTAATAATGCAAATATATTATACCAAAGGGCAATAAGGCTGCTATTACTCTAATTTAAACCTAAGGTTTTCTTAGAGCAACCTAAATGGTGATAATGTAATAGAGTAAATGTACAATAGGGCTTGCTATAGCATTTATATTCACTATGGTGCTTTAAGTACATACGTATGAATAAATGAATAAATGAATAATAAAAGAAAATAGATGATCAATGAATTGTTAAATTAAAGGCCTGTCATAGTCTATTTCAGATTGGGATACAAAAATATACAGCAATGACTCCTTGGTGATACCCAAGATATTAAACATACCGGTACCACTCATTTAGAGTAAGTATTATGTACTCCCAACATGAAATACTATATATCATAATAGATAAGACCAAACCAGAAACTGAGATAAGGAAAGCCACTTATTCAAAGTAGTAAGACATGTCGCACTCTCTATTTAAACCTGAGGGAGTTACAGTTTTGAGTTTGTTTATCCAGTATAACTCACGTTTCTGTAATAATTTACATTTGTTCCCCCCTCTAATTGGAGCTTCTATTTTGTCTATCACTATAACATTTAACAGTGCCTCATGAGTAAAGTGTACTTGATTAAAGTGTCTCGCCACAGCGGAATCCTTGTTATAATTCTTGGTGTCATTAATGTGCTCCCTGACCCTAGATCTAAGTTCCCTCGTCGTTTGTCCGACGTATTGAAGGGAGCAAAGACTACATTCGAGTAAGTAAACAATGAATTCACTTCTGCAGTTGGCATAAAAATTGACCATAAAATTTTCCCTGGTTACAGAGCTGGAAAAGCTATTACTTTGTTTAATGACACCACAAGTAATGCAGGACCTTGCTCCACACTTAAAAGTGCCTTTTTTCTTTAACCAATTGGCTGCTTGTTTTCTATTACTGGTAACCATACTGGGAGCCAGTTTAGTGGCTAGGGTAGGGGGCTTTTTAGAGACAAATTTACAAGACTCAGAGATGTTACACAGAAGTTCATCACCATTCAAAATGTGGAGATTGTTTTTCAAAATCTTACAGATATCGTTAAATTGCTTAGAATATTCTGTGGAAAATACCACAGAGTCTCTGTTAAATTTGCTCTTCTCCTTTTTATGACCAATAACTTCTGATTGTTTTTTATCTCTGACATTATCAAATGATTTCTGTAGCTCTTTTTCTGAGTAGCCCCTCATTTTGAGCCTATTAGTGAGATCCACTGACTGTGTATGAAAGTTACTGTCGGAGTTGGTGTTCCTCCTCATACAAATATATTGAGCTCTCGGAATGGAGCGAATAAGATGAGGTGGATGACAAGACTTAGCGTGGAGTATGGTATTCCCCGCTGTGGGCTTGCGGAAAGTATCAGTAAGTATAATACCATTCTCAGCATCACCAGTTAATGTTAAATCCAAGAAACATATTTTGTATGGATCTATTTGTCCCGTGAATCTAAGATTCAACTGATTATCATTAAGATAGTGTAAAAAATTATTGAAATCTAGTGGGTCTTGTACTATAAAGATCAAGTCATCGATAAATCTCATGTATTTGATTATTGAATCTGCGAAAGGGTTTAGAGTGGTATAAAGATACATGTCCTCCCACCATGCAACAAATAGGTTGGCAAACGAGGGGGCAAACTTGGCCCCCATCGCCGTGCCACATACCTGTAAAAAATAAATGCCATCAAACATAAAGAAATTATGTTTCAATAAAAACTCCACAGTTTCGCAAAAAAAGATAATGAATTCAACAGAATATTGTGTCCTGGAGGTTAAGGCATATTGTAATGCCCTGATCCCCAAAGCATGAGGTATGCTTGAGTATAATGCTGTAGCATCAACAACTACCCAGCTAAAGCCTTTGCACCACCTAGTATTTTCAAGATAGCTAATGAGGTGTGTTGAATCCCTCAAATAACTATTTAAATCTTGAACAAGGGGCTGCAGGATTGAGTCCACCCATTCAGACAATGGTTCAAACATTGAGCCAATCCCCGAGATGATGGGTCTCCCCGGGGGACGTTGAATATCTTTATGTGTTTTAGGCACATGGTGAAATATAGGGGTGATTGGGCGTGTAGGAATCAATGACTCAGCTTGTTCCTCTGAAAAGATATTTAATGCAATGCCTTGTTCAATTAAATGGCGTAACTTAGATTTGAATACAGTGGTGGGATTACTCTCTAATCTTCTGTACGTATTGGCATCAGCCAATTGGCGTTCTGCTTCCTCAATGTAGTAGTCCTTGTCAAGGACCACTACATTGCCACCCTTATCTGACGCCCTGATGACTATGTTATCATTTGTTTGTAATTTTTGAAGGGCTATTTTTTCACCTTTTGTAAGATTAGAATGTACTGTGTGTTGACTAGCAGTGGTTTCCAATTCTAATAGTTCTTTCTGTACCTTTTTCTGAAAAAGATTAATTGCGTGACCCCTGGCAAAAGTAGGATAAAATTCGGATGGCTTCCTACTTGGCGATGGAATTTCACAATCTTTTGGACCAAACAAGTCCTCATTTTGTTTTAATTGATTTAGTGTTATGAAATCGCCAAATCCGAAGTCAGCCCCTCTATCAGTCTCAATATCAGTGTTAACAATTTTGTCAGTATTGCTACCTTCAGTATAAATGGCATTATCCCCATTATTTTCCTGTAGCTTAAAAAACCTTTTCAATGTGATTTTTCTGACAAATTTATTAACATCTATCATGGTTTTAAATGCAGAAAAAGTATTGGTAGGGGCAAAGCCCAGTCCTTTACTAAGAAGTGACCTTTCTTTGACAGTAAGTTCAACTTTAGACAAATTTAAGACTGAGAGTCCTTCTGATTCTGTTTCTGTTTCCTCGTTAGTTTTCTTTTTTCTTCTGCCGCCCCTCCTGATGCGTTTCCTAAAGGGACCGCAGGTTCTATTGTATCCCCTGAGCGAATCACTGGAGTCACGTCTTCATCTGTGTCACTATCGCTTAATACCTGTAACGACAGAAGGGAGCAGGAGGAATGGGGGACAGAGGAAGAAAAGGAAGAAATAGTAGAAGAGGATGCTTTTGTGGCCACTGCTGGTAACGAAGCTCCGCTGCTGTCAGATGCATAAGAATCTTGGTCTGATGTTTCTGGTGATGAAAAGGCAACCTTCCTTTTGTGTTTGTGTTTAAGAATGGGCTTCAGGATCTTCTCTTTATCCTCATCCGTCGAGGACTTATTTCCTCCTCTACTACGGTGTGCCCCTCGCCTTGGTTTATTCTGAAACCTAGACCAATTATAGACTTTGTTGTTTTGATAGTCCTCTAGGTCTCTGTTAAATTTCTTGCCTTTTCTTTCAGCCAAAATTGCATCTGTCTTCTCAATTTTAGATTTGAGATTATTTTTAAAGTCTCTATATTTTGGATCAGATTTTTTCAGTTTTACCTCCACTTTGAGACTATCAATTTTTGCTTTAACTTTCTGTATTTCTGTATTTACTTATTAATTGTTGCATTATATTATGGGGTTATCCATATGATGTCTTTTTTCCTTCCTCATTTGGCCCTTGCATTTGTCTCCCTCTGCTTCCCTTCTAGTGCATAGGTTTTTCAAGTACTGTCTTTTTAAATTGTACTTAGCATACTATTGGATATGGCCCCTTTAAAAGGAAGGGACCATACCTTGAACACCTGTCCTATGATTAAGTGCTGTGTTTGGCACGAAACATGTTAGGATGTTCTGTCTGCCTAGCCTGCTTGTACCTTGTTTTTAAACTGAATCAATAAATTTTGGATTTTTATATTATAACCGCTAGTGCAGCTGATTACCTCTTTTCATTTGCTATTTTTGCGGTGGAACCGGCCGCATTTTCGGCTTGCACCCCCTGTGGCTTTACACCTATTGCCTTCCCCCTGTGACTTCCGGTGGCGTCTACAGCCAGCAACGGACTGGAGCGGCAGTTTTCTATGGATGTTATCGAGGAGTTTCTTTCTGCACAGCTCAGCCAGCATTATCGGATACTTTCAGTAAGTGACTTACGTTTCCTTCTCTGATTTACTGCACGCCAAAGTAATTTTTGTCCACATACGTAACAGAGTGATACATTTGTGATCGATAGCAGCCTTACCTTTGCTGCTTTTGGGGAAGAGATTTATAACAGCGTTTTCCATTCATCTCTGTTTCTGATTTGAAAGAAGGGACTATTACCTGTGCATTTTCATTTGAAGGCTTCCCGGTGTATAATTACTACTATTGTAATAACGGGTGTAACATTATTTGGTCACATTTTTGTGAATACAGGGATCTACAGGTGTATAGCCAAATATACTGTAAGGGGTACTTAGCGGTTAATTCAGGTACCAGGCTTAAGCAGAATAATAGTTTGTTTTTAATATTCCTAAGCACTATCGAAGGTGAGAATACCATAAAAGTTAAAAACATGGATAAAGAGGGAGCAAGCTCGCATAAATCAATTTTTGATATGGAACATCGTCAGAGCTATTTTGATACCATATTCAACATATCAAACCAGCAAATTGGGGCTAACAGTGACCTTAAAGGACAATTTGTACAATTAGAAAGATCATTACTCACAGACCTCAGATTGATGTGGGATGTGGCCTCATTTGATCACTACATTAAAGCCAAAAGAATCCCAAGGGGTCTTAGAATAAAGAAGTACCCCTCTTTTGACTTAGAGGATCAGGGCCTTCAAAATGAGTGGAATGAGGCATTAACAGACTGCTCTATGACCCTAATGGATATCATAATTAGGAGCAAAGCAAACACACGTGAGAAAGTTAAAGCAAAAATTGATAGTCTCAAAGTGGAGGTAAAACTGAAAAAATCTGATCCAAAATATAGAGACTTTAAAAATAATCTCAAATCTAAAATTGAGAAGACAGATGCAATTTTGGCTGAAAGAAAAGGCAAGAAATTTAACAGAGACCTAGAGGACTATCAAAACAACAAAGTCTATAATTGGTCTAGGTTTCAGAATAAACCAAGGCGAGGGGCACACCGTAGTAGAGGAGGAAATAAGTCCTCGACGGATGAGGATAAAGAGAAGATCCTGAAGCCCATTCTTAAACACAAACACAAAAGGAAGGTTGCCTTTTCATCACCAGAAACATCAGACCAAGATTCTTATGCATCTGACAGCAGCGGAGCTTCGTTACCAGCAGTGGCCACAAAAGCATCCTCTTCTACTATTTCTTCCTTTTCTTCCTCTGTCCCCCATTCCTCCTGCTCCCTTCTGTCGTTACAGGTATTAAGCGATAGTGACACAGATGAAGACGTGACTCCAGTGATTCGCTCAGGGGATACAATAGAACCTGCGGTCCCTTTAGGAAACGCATCAGGAGGGGCGGCAGAAGAAAAAAGAAAACTAACGAGGAAACAGAAACAGAATCAGAAGGACTCTCAGTCTTAAATTTGTCTAAAGTTGAACTTACTGTCGAAGAAAGGTCACTTCTTAGTAAAGGACTGGGCTTTGCCCCTACCAATACTTTTTCTGCATTTAAAACCATGATAGATGTTAATAAATTTGTCAGAAAAATCACATTGAAAAGGTTTTTTAAGCTACAGGAAAAAAATGGGGATAATGCCATTTATACTGAAGGTAGCAATACTGACAAAATTGTTAACACTGATATTGAGACTGATAGAGGGGCTGACTTCGGATTTGGCGATTTCATAACACTAAATCAATTAAAACAAAATGAGGACTTGTTTGGTCCAAAAGATTGTGAAATTCCATCGCCAAGTAGGAAGCCATCCGAATTTTATCCTACTTTTGCCAGGGGTTACGCAATTAATCTTTTTCAGAAAAAGGTACAGAAAGAACTATTAGAATTGGAAACCACTGCTAGTCAACACACAGTATATTCTAATCTTACAAAAGGTGAAAAAATAGCCCTTCAAAAATTACAAACAAATGATAACATAGTCATCAGGGCATCAGATAAGGGTGGCAATGTAGTGGTCCTTGACAAGGACTACTACATTGAGGAAGCAGAATGCCAATTGGCTGATGCCAATACGTACAGAAGATTAGAGAGTAATCCCACCACTGTATTCAAATCTAAGTTACGCCATTTAATTGAACAAGGCATTGCATTAAATATCTTTTCAGAGGAACAAGCTGAGTCATTGATTCCTACACACCCAATCACCCCTATATTTCACCATGTGCCTAAAACACATAAAGATATTCAACGTCCCCCGGGGAGACCCATCATCTCGGGGATTGGCTCAATGTTTGAACCATTGTCTGAATGGGTGGACTCAATCCTGCAGCCCCTTGTTCAAGATTTAAATAGTTATTTGAGGGATTCAACACACCTCATTAGCTATCTTGAAAATACTAGGTGGTGCAAAGGCTTTAGCTGGGTAGTTGTTGATGCTACAGCATTATACTCAAGCATACCTCATGCTTTGGGGATCAGGGCATTACAATATGCCTTAACCTCCAGGACACAATATTCTGTTGAATTCATTATCTTTTTTTGCGAAACTGTGGAGTTTTTATTGAAACATAATTTCTTTATGTTTGATGGCATTTATTTTTTACAGGTATGTGGCACGGCGATGGGGGCCAAGTTTGCCCCCTCGTTTGCCAACCTATTTGTTGCATGGTGGGAGGACATGTATCTTTATACCACTCTAAACCCTTTTGCAGATTCAATAATCAAATACATGAGATTTATCGATGACTTGATCTTTATAGTACAAGACCCACTAGATTTCAATAATTTTTTACACTATCTTAATGATAATCAGTTGAATCTTAGATTCACGGGACAAATAGATCCATACAAAATATGTTTCTTGGATTTAACATTAACTGGTGATGCTGAGAATGGTATTATACTTACTGATACTTTCCGCAAGCCCACAGCGGGGAATACCATACTCCACGCTAAGTCTTGTCATCCACCTCATCTTATTCGCTCCATTCCGAGAGCTCAATATATTCGTATGAGGAGGAACACCAACTCCGACAGTAACTTTCATACACAGTTAGTGGATCTCACTAATAGGCTCAAAATGAGGGGCTACTCAGAAAAAGAGCTACAGAAATCATTTGATAATGTCAGAGATAAAAAACAATCAGAAGTTATTGGTCATAAAAAGGAGAAGAGCAAATTTAACAGAGACTCTGTGGTATTTTCCACAGAATATTCTAAGCAATTTAACGATATCTGTAAGATTTTGAAAAACAATCTCCACATTTTGAATGGTGATGAACTTCTGTGTAACATCTCTGAGTCTTGTAAATTTGTCTCTAAAAAGCCCCCTACCCTAGCCACTAAACTGGCTCCCAGTATGGTTACCAGTAATAGAAAACAAGCAGCCAATTGGTTAAAGAAAAAAGGCACTTTTAAGTGTGGAGCAAGGTCCTGCATTACTTGTGGTGTCATTAAACAAAGTAATAGCTTTTCCAGCTCTGTAACCAGGGAAAATTTTATGGTCAATTTTTATGCCAACTGCAGAAGTGAATTCATTGTTTACTTACTCGAATGTAGTCTTTGCTCCCTTCAATACGTCGGACAAACGACGAGGGAACTTAGATCTAGGGTCAGGGAGCACATTAATGACACCAAGAATTATAACAAGGATTCCGCTGTGGCGAGACACTTTAATCAAGTACACTTTACTCATGAGGCACTGTTAAATGTTATAGTGATAGACAAAATAGAAGCTCCAATTAGAGGGGGGAACAAATGTAAATTATTACAGAAACGTGAGTTATACTGGATACACAAACTCAAAACGGTAACTCCCTCAGGTTTAAATAGAGAGTGGGACATGTCTTACTACTTTAAATAAGTGGCTTTCCTTATCTCAGTTTCTGATTTGGTCTTATCTATTATGATATATAGTATTTCATGTTGGGAGTACATAATACTTACTCTAAATGAGTGGTACCGGTATGTTTAATATCTTGGGTATCACCAAGGAGTCATTGCGGTATATTTTTGTATCCCAATCTGAAATAGACTATGACAGGCCTTTAATTTAACAATTCATTGATCATCTATTTTCTTTTATTATTCATTTATTCATACGTATGTACTTAAAGCACCATAGTGAATATAAATGCTATAGCAAGCCCTATTGTACATTTACTCTATTACATTATCACCATTTAGGTTGCTCTAAGAAAACCTTAGGTTTAAATTAGAGTAATAGCAGCCTTATTGCCCTTTGGTATAATATATTTGCATTATTAAATGTAATACATATATGTATTTACTTATTAATTGTTGCATTATATTATGGGGTTATCCATATGATGTCTTTTTTCCTTCCTCATTTGGCCCTTGCATTTGTCTCCCTCTGCTTCCCTTCTAGTGCATAGGTTTTTCAAGTACTGTCTTTTTAAATTGTACTTAGCATACTATTGGATATGGCCCCTTTAAAAGGAAGGGACCATACCTTGAACACCTGTCCTATGATTAAGTGCCGTGTTTGGCACGAAACATGTTAGGATGTTCTGTCTGCCTAGCCTGCTTGTACCTTGTTTTTAAACTGAATCAATAAATTTTGGATTTTTATATTATAACCGCTAGTGCAGCTGATTACCTCTTTTCATTTGCTATTTTTGCGGCGGAACCGGCCGCATTTTCGGCTTGCACCCCCTGTGGCTTTACACCTATTGCCTTCCCCCTGTGACTTCCGGTGGCGTCTACAGCCAGCAACGGACTGGAGCGGCAGTTTTCTATGGATGTTCTCCCACTCCTTGTTCACTATGTCCGCCACCCGCTTGGGTATAGGAAAAGCGTCGGGGTGCACCGGAACCTCTAGGAACTTGTCCATCTTGCACAATTTTTCTGGAATGACCAGGTTGTCACAATCATCCAGAGTACATAACACCTCCTTAAGCAGTGCGCGGAGATGTTCTAATTTAAATTTAAATGTCACAACATCAGGTTCTGCCTGTTGAGAAATTCTACCTGAATCTGAAATTTCCCCATCTGACAAAACCTCCCTCATGGCCCCTTCAGATTGGTGTGAGGGAATGACAGAGCAATTATCATCAGCGCCCTCCTTCTCTACAGTGTTTAAAACAGAGCAATCGCGCTTTCTCTGAAATGCAGGCATTTTGGATAAAATATTAGCTATGGAGTTATCCATTACTGCCGTCAATTGTTGCATAGTAACAAGCATTGGCGCGCTAGAAGTACTAGGGGTCTCCTGCGTGGGCAAAACTGGTGTAGACACAGAATGAGATGAAGTAGAACTATGTCTACTCCCTTCATCTGATGAATCATCTTGGGCAACTTTACTATCTGTGGCAGTACTGTCCTTACTTTGTTTGGACGCTATGGCACAATTATCACACAATTTGGAAGGGGGAGACACATTGGCTTCCATACATACAGAACATAGCTTATCTGAAGGTACAGACATGTTAAACAGGCTTAAACTTGTCAATAAAGCACAAAAACCGTTTTAAATCAAAACCGTTACTGTCTCTTTAAATTTTAAACAGGGCACACTTTATTACTGAATATGTGAAAAACAATGAAGGAATTGTTCAAATTTTACCAAATTTTCACCACAGTGTCTTAAAGCATTCAAAGCATTGCACCCCAAATTTCAGACCTTTAACCCTTAAAATGAAGAAACCGGAGCCGGTTACAGTTTTAACCCCTCTACAGTCCCAGCTACAGCCTTTGCTGCGACTTTACCAAACCCAGGGGGGAATACGATACCAAATGAAGCCTTCTAGGAACCTTTTCAACTACTTTCAGATCCACACACATGCAGCTGCATGTCCTGCTCTCAAAAGTAACTGCGCAGTAATGGCGCGAAAATGAGGCTCAGCCTACTACAGGGAAGGCCCTTCCTGACTGGAAAGGTGTCTAAACCAGTGCCTGACGTTAAAAAACGTTCCCCAAAGTTTATAAGTGTGAAATTCAATCTCAAGCTGTATAAAATGCCCAAATAAAGCAATCAATCTTGCCCATAAAAGTGTCTACCAGTTTTATAGCCCATATTAAGCCCTTTATTCTGTTTGAGACTAAGAAAATGGCTTACCGGTCCCCATGAGGGGAAATGACAGCCTTCCAGCATTACACAGTCTTGTTAGAAATATGGCTAGTCATACCTTAAGCAGAAAGTCTGCTAACTGTTTCCCCCAACTGAAGTTATTTCATCTCAACAGTCCTATGTGGAAACAGCAAACGATTTTAGTTACTGCTGCTAAAATCATATTCCTCTCACAAACAGAACTCTTCATCTTTTTCTGTTTCAGAGTAAATAGTACATACCAGCACTATTTTAAAATAACAAACTCTTGATAGTAGAATAAAAAACTACAACTAAACACCACATACTCTTCACCATCTCCGTGGAGATGTTGCCTGTGCAACGGCAAAGAGAATGACTGGGGTGGGCGGAGCCTAGGAGGGACTATATGGACAGCTTTTGCTGTACTCTTTGCCATTTCCTGTTGGGGAAGAGATATTCCCACAAGTTATGGATGACGCCGTGGACCAGACACACCAATGTTGGAGAAATAGTTTAACTGATTATATAATATTTATATCTATATAGTTACCTATAGCTGTACAATAGTATGCACTAGATTACAAGTGGTGCTGTGTGTATAAAATAGTTTAACTGATGATATTATATTTATATCTACATAGAGTGACCTATAGCTGTACAATATTATGCACTAGATTACAAGTGGTGCTGTGTTTATAAATAGTTTAACTGATGATATTATATTTATATCTATATAGAGTGACCTATAGCTATACAATATTATGCACTAGATTACAAGTGGTGCTGTGTTTATAAAATAGTTTACCTGATGATTTTATATTTATATCTATATAGTGACCTATAGCTGTACAATATTATGCACTAGATTACAAGTGGTGCTGTGTGTATAAAATAGTGTGAGAGAGAGAGAGAGAGAGAGAGAGAGAGAGACAATATTATGCACTAGATTACAAGTGGTGCTGTGTTTATAAAATAGTTTGATGATATTATATTTATATCTATATATAGTGACCTATAGGTGTACAATATTATGCACTAGATTACATGTGGTGCTGTGTGTATAAAATAGTTTAACTGATGATATTATATTTATATCTATATAGTGACCTATAGCTGTACAATATTATGCACTAGATTACAAGTGGTGCTGTGTTTATAAATAGTTTACCTGATGATATTATATTTATATCTATATATAGTGACCTATAGGTGTACAATATTATGCACTAGATTACATGTGGTGCTGTGTGTATAAAATAGTTTAACTGATGATATTATATTTATATCTATATAGTGACCTATAGCTGTACAATATTATGCACTAGATTACAAGTGGTGCTGTGTTTATAAATAGTTTACCTGATGATATTATATTTATATCTATATAGAGTGACCTATAGCTGTACAATATTATGCACTAGATTACAAGTGGTGCTGTGTGTATAAATAGTTTAACTGATGATATTATATTTATATCTATATAGTGACCTACAGCTGTACAATATTATGCACTAGACTACAAGTGGTGCTGTGTGTATAAATAGTTTATCTGATGATATTATATTTATATCTATATAGAGTGACCTATAGCTGTACAATATTATGCACTAGATTACAAGTGGTGCTGTGTGTATAAAATAGTTTACTTGATGATATTATATTTATATCTATATAGAGTGACCTATAGCTGTACAATATTATGCACTAGATTACAAGTGGTGTTGTGTTTATAAATAGTTTAACTGATGATATTATATTTATATCTATATAGAGTGACCTATAGCTGTACAATATTATGCACTAGATTACAAGTGGTGCTGTGTTTATAAATAGTTTAACTGATGATATTATATGTATATCTATATAGTGACCTATAGCTGTACAATAGTATGCACTAGATTACAAGTGGTGCTGTGTGTATAAAATAGTTTAACTGATGATATTATATTTATATCTATATAGTTACCTATAGCTGTACAATAGTATGCACTAGATTACAAGTGGTGCTGTGTGTATAAAATAGTTTAACTGATGATATTATATTTATATATATATAGAGTGACCTATAGCTGTACAATATTATGCACTAGATTACAGGAGGTGCTGTGTGTATAAAATAGTTTAACTGATGATTTTATATTTATATCTATATAGTGACCTATAGCTGTACAATATTATGCACTAGATTACAAGTGGTGCTGTGTGTATAAAATAGTGAGAGAGAGAGAGAGACACAATATTATGCACTATATTACAAGTGGTGCTGTGTTTATAAAATAGTTTGATGATATTATATTTATATCTATATATAGTGACCTATAGGTGTACAATATTATGCACTAGATTACATGTGGTGCTGTGTGTATAAAATAGTTTAACTGGTGATATTATATTTATATCTATATAGTGACCTATAGCTGTACAATATTATGCACTAGATTACAAGTGGTGCTGTGTGTATACATAGTTTAACTGATGATATTATATTTATATCTATATAGAGTGACCTATAGCTGTACAATATTATGCACTAGATTACAAGTGGTGCTGTGTGTATAAAATAGTTTAACTAATGATATTATATTTATATCTATATATAGTGACCTATAGCTGTACAATATTATGCACTAGATTACAAGTGGTGCTGTGATTATAAATAGTTTAACTGATGATATTATATTTATATCTATATAGAGTGTCCTATAGCTGTACAATATTATGCACTAGATTACCAGTGGTGCTGTGTTTATAAATAGTTTAACTGATGATATTATATTTATATCTATATAGAGTGTCCTATAGCTGTACAATATTATGCACTAGATTACAAGTGGTGCTGTGTTTATAAATAGTTTAACTGATGATATTATATTTATATCTATATATAGTGACCTATAGCTGTACAATATTATGCACTAGATTACAAGTGGTGCTGTGTTTATATAAATAGTTTAACTGATGATATTATATTTATATCTATATAGAGTGACCTATAGCTGTACAATATTATGCACTAGATTACAAGTGGTGCTCTGTTTGTAAAATAGTTTAACTGATGATATTATATTTATATCTATATAGTGACCTATAGCTGTACAATATTATGCACTAGATTACAAGTGGTGCTGTGTGTATAAATAGTTTAACTGATGATATTATATTTATATCTATATAGAGTGACCTATAGCTGTACAATATTATGCACTAGATTACAAGTGGTGCTTTGTGTATAAATAGTTTATCTGATGATATTATATTTATATCTATATAGAGTGACCTATAGCTGTACAATATTATGCACTACTAGATTACAAGTGGTGCTGTGTGTATAAAATAGTTTAACTGATGATATTATATTTATATCTATATAGAGTGACCTATAGCTGTACAATATTATGCACTAGATTACAAGTGGTGCTGTGTTTATAAATAGTTTAACTGATGATATTATATGTATATCTATATAGTGACCTATAGCTGTACAATATTATGCACTAGATTAAAAAGTGGTGCTGTGTGTATAAAATAGTTTAACTGATGATATTATATTTATATCTATATAGAGTGACCTATAGCTGTACAATAGTATGCACTAGATTACAAGTGGTGCTGTGTGTATAAAATAGTTTAACTGATGATATTATATTTATATCTATATAGAGTGACCTATAGGTGTACAATATTATGCACTAGATTACAAGTGGTGCTGTGTTTATATAAATAGTTTATCTGATGATATTATATTTATATCTATATATAGTGACCTATAGCTGTACAATATTATGCACTAGATTACAAGTGGTGCTGTGTATAAATAGTTTAGCTGATGATATTATATGTATATCTATATAGAGTGACCTATAGCTGTACAATATTATGCACTAGATTACAAGTGGTGCTGTGTTTATAATAGTTTAACTGATGATATTATATTTATATCTATATAGAGTGACCTATAGCTGTACAATATTATGCACTAGATTACAAGTGGTGCTGTGTTTATAAAATAGTTTACCTGATGATTTTATATTTATATCTATATAGTGACCTATAGCTGTACAATATTATGCACTAGATTACAAGTGGTGCTGTGTGTATAAATAGTTTAACTGATGATATTATATTTATATCTATATAGAGTGACCTATAGGTGTAGAATATTATGCACTAGATTACAAGTGGTGCTGTGTGTATAAAATAGTTTAACTGATGATATTATATTTATATCTATATAGAGTGACCTATAGCTGTACAATATTATGCACTAGATTACAAGTGGTGCTGTGTGTATAAAATAGTTTACCTGATGATATTATATTTATATCTATATAGAGTGACCTATAGCTGTACAATATTATGCACTAGATTACAAGTGGTGCTGTGTGTATACATAGTTTAACTAATGATATTATATTTATATCTATATAGAGTGACCTATAGCTGTACAATATTATGCACTAGATTACAAGTGGTACTGTGTTTATATAAATAGTTTAACTGATGATATTATATTTATATCTATATAGAGTGACCTATAGCTGTACAATATTATGCACTAGATTACAAGTGGTTGTGTGTATAATGAGTTTAACTGATGATATTATATTTATATCTATATAGATTGACCTATAGCTGTACAATATTATGCACTAGATTACAAGTGGTGCTGTGTTTATAAATAGTTTAACTGATGATATTATATTTATATCTATATAGAGTGACCTATAGGTGTACAATATTATGCACTAGATTACAAGTGGTGCTGTGTGTATAAATAGTTTATCTGATGATATTATATTTATATCTATATAGAGTGACCTATAGCTGTACAATATTATGCACTAGATTACAAGTGGTGCTGTGTGTTTATAAATAGTTTAACTGATGATATTATATTTATATCTATATAGAGTGACCTATAGCTGTACAATATTATGCACTAGATTACAGGAGGTGCTGTGTGTATAAAATAGTTTAACTGATGATATTATATTTATATCTATATAGAGTGAACTATAGCTGTACAATATTATGCACTAGATTACAAGTGGTGCTGTGTTTATAAACAGTTTAACTGATGATATTATATTTATATCTATATAGAGTGACCTATAGCTATACAATATTATGCACTAGATTACAAGTGGTGCTCTGTTTATAAAATAGTTTAACTGATGATATTATATTTATATCTATATAGAGTGACCTATAGCTGTACAATATTATGCACTAGATTACAAGTGGTGCTGTGTGTATAAATAGTTTAACTGATGATATTATATTTATATCTATATAGAGTGACCTATAGCTGTACAATATTATGCACTAGATTTCAAGTGGTGCTGTGTTTATAAATAGTTTACTGATGATATTATATTTATATCTATATATAGTGACCTATAGCTGTACAATATTATGCACTAGATTACAGGAGGTGCTGTGCGTATAAAATAGTTTAACTGATGATATTATATTTATATCTATATAGAGTGACCTATAGCTGTACAATATTATGCACTAGATTACAAGTGGTGCTGTGTGTATAAATAGTTTACCTGATGATATTATATTTATATCTATATATAGTGACCTATAGCTGTACAATATTATGCACTAGATTACAAGTGGTGCTGTGTTTATAAAATAGTTTAACTGATATTATATTTATATCTATATATAGTGACCTATAGGTGTACAATATTATGCACTAGATTACAAGTGGTGCTGTGTTTATAAAATAGTTTGATGATATTATATTTATATCTATATATAGTGACCTATAGGTGTACAATATTATGCACTAGATTACATGTGGTGCTGTGTGTATAAAATAGTTTAACTGATGATATTATATTTATATCTATATAGAGTGACCTATAGCTGTACAATATTATGCACTAGATTACAAGTGGTGCTTTGTGTATAAATAGTTTAACTGATGATATTATATTTATATCTATATAGAGTGACCTATAGCTGTACAATATTATGCACTAGATTACAAGTGGTGCAACTGATGATATTATATTTATATCTATATAGAGTGACCTATAGCTGTACAATATTATGCACTAGATTACAAGTGGTGCTGTGTTTATATAAATAGTTTAACTGATGATATTATATTTATATCTATATAGAGTGACCTATAGCTATACAATATTATGCACTAGATTACAAGTGGTGCTCTGTTTATAAAATAGTTTAACTGATGATATTATATTTATATCTATATATAGTGACCTATAGCTGTACAATATTATGCACTAGATTACAAGTGGTGCTGTGTTTATAAATAGTTTAACTGATGATATTATATTTATATCTATATAGAGTGACCTATAGCTGTACAATATTATGCACTAGATTACAAGTGGTGCTGTGTGTATAAATAGTTTATCTGATGATATTATATTTATATCTATATAGAGTGACCTACAGCTGTACAATATTATGCACTTGATTACAAGTGGTGCTGTGTGTATAAATTAGTTTAACTGATGATATTATATTTATATCTATATATAGTGACCTATAGCTGTACAATATTATGCACTAGATTACAGGTGGTGCTGTGTTTATAAATAGTTTAACTGATGATATTATATTTATATCTATATAGAGTGACCTATAGCTGTACAATATAATGCACTAGATTACAAGTGGTGCTGTGTTTATATAAATAGTTTAACTGATGATATTATATTTATATCTATATAGTGTGACCTATAGCTGTACAATATTATGCACTAGATTACAGGAGGTGCTGTGTGTATAAAATAGTTTAACTGATGATATTATATTTATATCTATATATAGTGACCTATAGCTGTACAATATTATGCACTAGATTACAAGTGGTGCTGTGTGTATAAATAGTTTAACTGATGATATTATATTTATATCTATATAGAGTGACCTATAGGTGTACAATATTATGCACTAGATTACAAGTGGTGCTGTGTTTATATAAATAGTTTACCTGATGATATTATATTTATATCTATATAGAGTGTCCTATAGCTGTACAATATTATGCACTAGATTACAAGTGGTACTGTGTATAAATAGTTTAACTGATGATATTATATTTATATCTATATAGAGTGACCTATAGCTGTACAATATTATGCACTAGATTACAAGTGGTGCTCTGTTTATAAAATAGTTTAACTGATGATATTATATTTATATCTATATAGTGACCGTACAATATTATGCACTAGATTACAAGTGGTGCTGTGTGTATAAATAGTTTAAATGATATTATATTTATATCTATATAGAGTGACCTATAGCTGTACAATATTATGCACTAGATTACAAGTGGTGCTGTGTATAAATAGTTTAACTGATGATATTATATTTATATCTATATAGTGACCTATAGCTGTACAATATTATGCACTAGATTACAAGTGGTGCTGTGTGTATAAAATAGTTTAACTGATGATATTATATTTATATCTATATATAGTGACCTATAGCTGTACAATATTATGCACTAGATTACAAGTGGTGCTGTGTTTATATAAATAGTTTAACTGATGATATTATATTTATATCTATATAGTGTGACCTATAGCTGTACAATATTATGCACTAGATTACAAGTGATGCTGTGTTTATAAAATAGTTTAACTGATGATATTATATTTATATCTATATAGTGATCTATAGCTGTACAATATTATGCACTAGATTACAAGTGGTACTGTGTTTATAAAATAGTTTAACTGATGATATTATATTTATATCTATATAGTGTGACCTATAGCTGTACAATATTATGCACTAGATTACAAGTGATGCTGTGTTTATAAAATAGTTTAACTGATGATATTATATTTATATCTATATAGAGTGACCTATAGCTGTACAATATTATTCACTAGATTACAAGTGGTGCTGTGTGTATACAATAGTTTACCTGATGATATTATATTTATATCTATATAGAGTGACCTATAGCTGTACAATATTATGCACTAGATTATATGTGATGCTGTGTGTATAAAATAGTTTAACTGATGATATTATATTTATATCAATATAGAGTGACCTATAGCTGTACAATATTATGCAATAGATTACAAGTGGTGTTGTGTTTATAAATAGTTTAACTGATGATATTATATTTATATCTATATAGAGTGACCTATAGCTGTACAATATTATACACTAGATTACAAGTAGTGCTGTGTGTATAAAATAGTTTAACTGATGATATTATATTTATATCTATATAGAGTGACCTATAGCTGTACAATATTATGCACTAGATTATATGTGATGCTGTGTGTATAAAATAGTTTAACTGATGATATTATATTTATATCTATATAGTGACCTATAGCTGTACAATATTATGCACTAGATTACAAGTGGTGCTGTGTTTATAAATAGTTTAACTGATGATATTATATTTATATCTATATAGAGTGACCTATAGCTGTACAATATTATGCACTAGATTACAAGTGGTGCTGTGTGTATAAATAGTTTATCTGATGATATTATATTTATATCTATATAGAGTGACCTACAGCTGTACAATATTATGCACTTGATTACAAGTGGTGCTGTGTTTATATAAATAGTTTAACTGATGATATTATATTTATATCTATATAGAGTGACCTATAGCTATACAATATTATGCACTAGATTACAAGTGGTGCTCTGTTTATAAAATAGTTTAACTGATGATATTATATTTATATCTATATATAGTGACCTATAGCTGTACAATATTATGCACTAGATTACAAGTGGTGCTGTGTTTATAAATAGTTTAACTGATGATATTATATTTATATCTATATAGAGTGACCTATAGCTGTACAATATTATGCACTAGATTACAAGTGGTGCTGTGTGTATAAATAGTTTATCTGATGATATTATATTTATATCTATATAGAGTGACCTACAGCTGTACAATATTATGCACTTGATTACAAGTGGTGCTGTGTGTATAAATTAGTTTAACTGATGATATTATATTTATATCTATATATAGTGACCTATAGCTGTACAATATTATGCACTAGATTACAGGTGGTGCTGTGTTTATAAATAGTTTAACTGATGATATTATATTTATATCTATATAGAGTGACCTATAGCTGTACAATATAATGCACTAGATTACAAGTGGTGCTGTGTTTATATAAATAGTTTAACTGATGATATTATATTTATATCTATATAGTGTGACCTATAGCTGTACAATATTATGCACTAGATTACAGGAGGTGCTGTGTGTATAAAATAGTTTAACTGATGATATTATATTTATATCTATATATAGTGACCTATAGCTGTACAATATTATGCACTAGATTACAAGTGGTGCTGTGTATAAATAGTTTAACTGATGATATTATATTTATATCTATATAGAGTGACCTATAGGTGTACAATATTATGCACTAGATTACAAGTGGTGCTGTGTTTATATAAATAGTTTACCTGATGATATTATATTTATATCTATATAGAGTGTCCTATAGCTGTACAATATTATGCACTAGATTACAAGTGGTACTGTGTATAAATAGTTTAACTGATGATATTATATTTATATCTATATAGAGTGACCTATAGCTGTACAATATTATGCACTAGATTACAAGTGGTGCTCTGTTTATAAAATAGTTTAACTGATGATATTATATTTATATCTATATAGTGACCGTACAATATTATGCACTAGATTACAAGTGGTGCTGTGTGTATAAATAGTTTAAATGATATTATATTTATATCTATATAGAGTGACCTATAGCTGTACAATATTATGCACTAGATTACAAGTGGTGCTGTGTATAAATAGTTTAACTGATGATATTATATTTATATCTATATAGTGACCTATAGCTGTACAATATTATGCACTAGATTACAAGTGGTGCTGTGTGTATAAAATAGTTTAACTGATGATATTATATTTATATCTATATATAGTGACCTATAGCTGTACAATATTATGCACTAGATTACAAGTGGTGCTGTGTTTATATAAATAGTTTAACTGATGATATTATATTTATATCTATATAGTGTGACCTATAGCTGTACAATATTATGCACTAGATTACAAGTGATGCTGTGTTTATAAAATAGTTTAACTGATGATATTATATTTATATCTATATAGTGATCTATAGCTGTACAATATTATGCACTAGATTACAAGTGGTACTGTGTTTATAAAATAGTTTAACTGATGATATTATATTTATATCTATATAGTGTGACCTATAGCTGTACAATATTATGCACTAGATTACAAGTGATGCTGTGTTTATAAAATAGTTTAACTGATGATATTATATTTATATCTATATAGAGTGACCTATAGCTGTACAATATTATTCACTAGATTACAAGTGGTGCTGTGTGTATACAATAGTTTACCTGATGATATTATATTTATATCTATATAGAGTGACCTATAGCTGTACAATATTATGCACTAGATTATATGTGATGCTGTGTGTATAAAATAGTTTAACTGATGATATTATATTTATATCTATATAGAGTGACCTATAGCTGTACAATATTATGCACTAGATTACAAGTGGTGTTGTGTTTATAAATAGTTTAACTGATGATATTATATTTATATCTATATAGAGTGACCTATAGCTGTACAATATTATACACTAGATTACAAGTAGTGCTGTGTGTATAAAATAGTTTAACTGATGATATTATATTTATATCTATATAGAGTGACCTATAGCTGTACAATATTATGCACTAGATTATATGTGATGCTGTGTGTATAAAATAGTTTAACTGATGATATTATATTTATATCTATATAGTGACCTATAGCTGTACAATATTATGCACTAGATTACAAGTGGTGCTGTGTTTATAAATAGTTTAACTGATGATATTATATTTATATCTATATATAGTGACCTATAGCTGTACAATATTATGCACTAGATTACAAGTGGTGCTGTGTGTATAAATAGTTTAACTGATGATATTATATTTATATCTATATAGAGTGACCTATACCTGTACAATATTATGCACTAGATTACAAGTGGTGCTGTGTGTATAAATAGTTTAACTGATGATATATTTATATCTATACAGGGAGTGCAGAATTATTAGGCAAATGAGTATTTTGACCACATCATCCTCTTTATGCATGTTGTCTTACTCCAAGCTGTATAGGCTCGAAAGCCTACTACCAATTAAGCATATTAGGTAATGTGCATCTCTGTAATGAGAAGGGGTGTGGTCTAATGACATCAACACCCTATATCAGGTGTGCATAATTATTAGGCAACTTCCTTTCCTTTGGCAAAATGGGTCAAAAGAAGGACTTGACAGGCTCAGAAAAGTCAAAAATAGTGAGATATCTTGCAGAGGGATGCAGCACTCTTAAAATTGCAAAGCTTCTGAAGCGTGATCATCGAACAATCAAGCGTTTCATTCAAAATAGTCAACAGGGTCGCAAGAAGCGTGTGGAAAAACCAAGGCGCAAAATAACTGCCCATGAACTGAGAAAAGTCAAGCGTGCAGCTGCCAAGATGCCACTTGCCACCAGTTTGGCCATATTTCAGAGCTGCAACATCACTGGAGTGCCCAAAAGCACAAGGTGTGCAATACTCAGAGACATGGCCAAGGTAAGAAAGGCTGAAAGACGACCACCACTGAACAAGACACACAAGCTGAAACGTCAAGACTGGGCCAAGAAATATCTCAAGACTGATTTTTCTAAGGTTTTATGGACTGATGAAATGAGAGTGAGTCTTGATGGGCCAGATGGATGGGCCCGTGGCTGGATTGGTAAAGGGCAGAGAGCTCCAGTCCCACTCAGACGCCAGCAAGGTGGAGGTGGAGTACTGGTTTGGGCTGGTATCATCAAAGATTAGCTTGTAGGGCCTTTTCGGGTTGAGGATGGAGTCAAGCTCAACTCCCAGTCCTACTGCCAGTTTCTGGAAGATACCTTCTTCAAGCAATGGTACAGGAAGAAGTCTGCATCCTTCAAGAAAAACATGATTTTCATGCAGGACAATGCTCCATCACACGCGTCCAAGTACTCCACAGCGTGGCTGGCAAGAAAGGGTATAAAAGAAGAAGATCTAATGACATGGCCTCCTTGTTCGCCTGATCTGAACCCCATTGAGAACCTGTGGTCCATCATCAAATGTGAGATTTACAAGGAGGGAAAACAGTACACCTCTCTGAACAGTGTCTGGGAGGCTGTGGTTGCTGCTGCACGCAATGTTGATGGTGAACAAATCAAAACACTGACAGAATCCATGGATGGCAGGCTTTTGAGTGTCCTTGCAAAGAAAGGTGGCTGTATTGGTCACTGATTTGTTTTTGTTTTGTTTTTGAATGTCAGAAATGTATATTTGTGAATGTTGAGATGTTATATTGGTTTCACTGGTAAAAATAAATAATTGAAATGGGTATATATTTGTTTTTTGTTAAGTTGCCTAATAATTATGCACAGTAATAGTCACCTGCACACACAGATATCCCCCTAAAATAGCTATAACTAAAAACAAACTAAAAACTACTTCCAAAACTATTCAGCTTTGATATTAATGAGTTTTTTGGGTTAATTGAGAACATGGTTGTTGTTCAATAATAAAATTAATCCTCAAAAATACAACTTGCCTAATAATTCTGCACTCCCTGTATATCTATATAGAGTGACCTATAGCTGTACAATATTATGCACTAGATTACAAGTGGTGCTGTGTGTATAAATAGTTTAACTGATGATATTATATTTATATCTATATAGTGACCTATAGGTGTACAATATTATGCACTAGATTACAAGTGGTGCTGTGTTTATAAATAGTTTAACTGATGATATTATATTTATATCTATATAGAGTGACCTATAGCTGTACAATATAATGCACTAGATTACAAGTGGTGCTGTGTTTATATAAATAGTTTAACTGATGATATTATATTTATATCTATATAGTGTGACCTATAGCTGTACAATATTATGCACTAGATTACAGGAGGTGCTGTGTGTATAAAATAGTTTAACTGATGATATTATATTTATATCTATATATAGTGACCTATAGCTGTACAATATTATGCACTAGATTACAAGTGGTGCTGTGTGTATAAATAGTTTAACTGATGATATTATATTTATATCTATATAGAGTGACCTATAGGTGTACAATATTATGCACTAGATTACAAGTGGTGCTGTGTTTATATAAATAGTTTACCTGATGATATTATATTTATATCTATATAGAGTGTCCTATAGCTGTACAATATTATGCACTAGATTACAAGTGGTACTGTGTATAAATAGTTTAACTGATGATATTATATTTATATCTATATAGAGTGACCTATAGCTGTACAATATTATGCACTAGATTACAAGTGGTGCTCTGTTTATAAAATAGTTTAACTGATGATATTATATTTATATCTATATAGTGACCGTACAATATTATGCACTAGATTACAAGTAGTGCTGTGTGTATAAATAGTTTAAATGATATTATATTTATATCTATATATAGTGACCTATAGCTGTACAATATTATGCACTAGATTACAGGAGGTGCTGTGCGTATAAAATAGTTTAACTGATGATATTATATTTATATCTATATAGAGTGACCTATAGCTGTACAATATTATGCACTAGATTACAAGTGGTGCTGTGTGTATAAATAGTTTACCTGATGATATTATATTTATATCTATATATAGTGACCTATAGCTGTACAATATTATGCACTAGATTACAAGTGGTGCTGTGTTTATAAAATAGTTTAACTGATATTATATTTATATCTATATATAGTGACCTATAGGTGTACAATATTATGCACTAGATTACAAGTGGTGCTGTGTTTATAAAATAGTTTGATGATATTATATTTATATCTATATATAGTGACCTATAGGTGTACAATATTATGCACTAGATTACATGTGGTGCTGTGTGTATAAAATAGTTTAACTGATGATATTATATTTATATCTATATAGAGTGACCTATAGCTGTACAATATTATGCACTAGATTACAAGTGGTGCTTTGTGTATAAATAGTTTAACTGATGATATTATATTTATATCTATATAGAGTGACCTATAGCTGTACAATATTATGCACTAGATTACAAGTGGTGCAACTGATGATATTATATTTATATCTATATAGAGTGACCTATAGCTGTACAATATTATGCACTAGATTACAAGTGGTGCTGTGTTTATATAAATAGTTTAACTGATGATATTATATTTATATCTATATAGAGTGACCTATAGCTATACAATATTATGCACTAGATTACAAGTGGTGCTCTGTTTATAAAATAGTTTAACTGATGATATTATATTTATATCTATATATAGTGACCTATAGCTGTACAATATTATGCACTAGATTACAAGTGGTGCTGTGTTTATAAATAGTTTAACTGATGATATTATATTTATATCTATATAGAGTGACCTATAGCTGTACAATATTATGCACTAGATTACAAGTGGTGCTGTGTGTATAAATAGTTTATCTGATGATATTATATTTATATCTATATAGAGTGACCTACAGCTGTACAATATTATGCACTTGATTACAAGTGGTGCTGTGTGTATAAATTAGTTTAACTGATGATATTATATTTATATCTATATATAGTGACCTATAGCTGTACAATATTATGCACTAGATTACAGGTGGTGCTGTGTTTATAAATAGTTTAACTGATGATATTATATTTATATCTATATAGAGTGACCTATAGCTGTACAATATAATGCACTAGATTACAAGTGGTGCTGTGTTTATATAAATAGTTTAACTGATGATATTATATTTATATCTATATAGTGTGACCTATAGCTGTACAATATTATGCACTAGATTACAGGAGGTGCTGTGTGTATAAAATAGTTTAACTGATGATATTATATTTATATCTATATATAGTGACCTATAGCTGTACAATATTATGCACTAGATTACAAGTGGTGCTGTGTGTATAAATAGTTTAACTGATGATATTATATTTATATCTATATAGAGTGACCTATAGGTGTACAATATTATGCACTAGATTACAAGTGGTGCTGTGTTTATATAAATAGTTTACCTGATGATATTATATTTATATCTATATAGAGTGTCCTATAGCTGTACAATATTATGCACTAGATTACAAGTGGTGCTGTGTATAAATAGTTTAACTGATGATATTATATTTATATCTATATAGAGTGACCTATAGCTGTACAATATTATGCACTAGATTACAAGTGGTGCTCTGTTTATAAAATAGTTTAACTGATGATATTATATTTATATCTATATAGTGACCGTACAATATTATGCACTAGATTACAAGTGGTGCTGTGTGTATAAATAGTTTAAATGATATTATATTTATATCTATATAGAGTGACCTATAGCTGTACAATATTATGCACTAGATTACAAGTGGTGCTGTGTATAAATAGTTTAACTGATGATATTATATTTATATCTATATAGTGACCTATAGCTGTACAATATTATGCACTAGATTACAAGTGGTGCTGTGTGTATAAAATAGTTTAACTGATGATATTATATTTATATCTATATATAGTGACCTATAGCTGTACAATATTATGCACTAGATTACAAGTGGTGCTGTGTTTATATAAATAGTTTAACTGATGATATTATATTTATATCTATATAGTGTGACCTATAGCTGTACAATATTATGCACTAGATTACAAGTGATGCTGTGTTTATAAAATAGTTTAACTGATGATATTATATTTATATCTATATAGAGTGACCTATAGCTGTACAATATTATTCACTAGATTACAAGTGGTGCTGTGTGTATACAATAGTTTACCTGATGATATTATATTTATATCTATATAGAGTGACCTATAGCTGTACAATATTATGCACTAGATTATATGTGATGCTGTGTGTATAAAATAGTTTAACTGATGATATTATATTTATATCAATATAGAGTGACCTATAGCTGTACAATATTATGCAATAGATTACAAGTGGTGTTGTGTTTATAAATAGTTTAACTGATGATATTATATTTATATCTATATAGAGTGACCTATAGCTGTACAATATTATACACTAGATTACAAGTAGTGCTGTGTGTATAAAATAGTTTAACTGATGATATTATATTTATATCTATATAGAGTGACCTATAGCTGTACAATATTATGCACTAGATTATATGTGATGCTGTGTGTATAAAATAGTTTAACTGATGATATTATATTTATATCTATATAGTGACCTATAGCTGTACAATATTATGCACTAGATTACAAGTGGTGCTGTGTTTATAAATAGTTTAACTGATGATATTATATTTATATCTATATAGAGTGACCTATAGCTGTACAATATTATGCACTAGATTACAAGTGGTGCTGTGTGTATAAATAGTTTATCTGATGATATTATATTTATATCTATATAGAGTGACCTACAGCTGTACAATATTATGCACTTGATTACAAGTGGTGCTGTGTTTATATAAATAGTTTAACTGATGATATTATATTTATATCTATATAGAGTGACCTATAGCTATACAATATTATGCACTAGATTACAAGTGGTGCTCTGTTTATAAAATAGTTTAACTGATGATATTATATTTATATCTATATATAGTGACCTATAGCTGTACAATATTATGCACTAGATTACAAGTGGTGCTGTGTTTATAAATAGTTTAACTGATGATATTATATTTATATCTATATAGAGTGACCTATAGCTGTACAATATTATGCACTAGATTACAAGTGGTGCTGTGTGTATAAATAGTTTATCTGATGATATTATATTTATATCTATATAGAGTGACCTACAGCTGTACAATATTATGCACTTGATTACAAGTGGTGCTGTGTGTATAAATTAGTTTAACTGATGATATTATATTTATATCTATATATAGTGACCTATAGCTGTACAATATTATGCACTAGATTACAGGTGGTGCTGTGTTTATAAATAGTTTAACTGATGATATTATATTTATATCTATATAGAGTGACCTATAGCTGTACAATATAATGCACTAGATTACAAGTGGTGCTGTGTTTATATAAATAGTTTAACTGATGATATTATATTTATATCTATATAGTGTGACCTATAGCTGTACAATATTATGCACTAGATTACAGGAGGTGCTGTGTGTATAAAATAGTTTAACTGATGATATTATATTTATATCTATATATAGTGACCTATAGCTGTACAATATTATGCACTAGATTACAAGTGGTGCTGTGTGTATAAATAGTTTAACTGATGATATTATATTTATATCTATATAGAGTGACCTATAGGTGTACAATATTATGCACTAGATTACAAGTGGTGCTGTGTTTATATAAATAGTTTACCTGATGATATTATATTTATATCTATATAGAGTGTCCTATAGCTGTACAATATTATGCACTAGATTACAAGTGGTACTGTGTATAAATAGTTTAACTGATGATATTATATTTATATCTATATAGAGTGACCTATAGCTGTACAATATCAGTGACGTGCAGTGATGTCAGAGGCTGGTGAGGCAGTGGCTAGGATACGCCTTCATTCTTTAGATATCCTTTGTTGAAGAAATAGCAATGCACATGGGTGAGCCAATCACATGTGGCATCTATGTGCAGCCACCAATCAGCAGCTACTGAGCATATTTATATATGATTTTCAACAAAGGATATCAAAAGAATGAAAAAAATTAGATATTAGATGTAAATTGGAAAGTTATTTAAATTTGCATATGGGTTTCATATGGGTTTCGTGTCCCTTTAAATGGTGTCTTGGAAAACTGGTCAACTTAGTAAACATCTGATTTTAGTCTAAAAGGATTGTAACAGAAACTCTTGCCAGATAACACAATGCTTGCTCTGATTATGAGATCTAGAAATCCATGCCCATTAAAATATGTTTAAAACATACTTTTTACTTTAATGCTGCAAATTATGCTTATAGATTCTTTCATTATTCAGTAAATATAAAAATGTCTTGATCCAGTGGCGGCTGGTGAAATTTAAAGATGGTGGGGCGCTTGACCCCATCCCTTTAAATAAAACCACACCATCAGATGGCACTACCAATTCATTAATTAAATAAATAAATAAAAGGTAGACAGAAACACAGAAAAGCACTCGGGGGGGGGGGGGGGGAGACGGGGGGAGAGAGACAAAGAGGGTTAGAGAGAAAGAGAGAGAGAGACACAATCACACACAGCGGGTGAGAGAGAGACACAATCACACACAGAGGGTTAGAGAGAGAGAGAGAGATACAATCACACACAGAGGGTTAGAGAGAGAGAGAGAGAGAGAGAGAGAGAGAGAGAGAGAGAGAGAAAGAGACACAATCACACACAGAGGGTTAGAGAGAGAGAGAGAGAGAGAGAGAGAAAGAGAAAGAGACACAATCACACACAGAGGGTTAGAGAGAGAGAAAGAGAGACACAATCACACACAGAGGGTTAGAGAGAGAAAGAGAGAGAGAGACACACACAATCACACACAGAGGGTTAGAGAGAGAAAGAGAGAGAGACACACACACAATCACAAACAGAGGGTGTGTGTGAGAGAGAGAGAGAGAGAGAAAGAGACACAATCACACACAGAGGGTTAGAGAGAGAGAGAGAAAGAGAGAGAGACACAATCACACACAGAGGGTTAGAGAGAGACACAGTCACACACAGAGGGTTAGAGAGAGAGAGAAAGAGAGAGAAAGAGACACAATCATACACAGAGGGTTAGAGAGAGAGAGAGAGAAAGAGACACAATCATACACAGAGGGTTAGAGAGAGAGAGAAAGAGAGAGACACAATCACACACAGAGGGTTAGAGAGAGAGAGAAAGAGAGAGACACAATCACACAGAGAGGGTGAGAGAGAGAGAGAGAGAGAGAGAGACACACAATCACACACAGAGGGTTAGAGAGAGAGAGACAATCACACACAGAGGGTTAGAGAGAGAGAGAGAGACAGAGAGAGAGAGAGAGAGAGAGAGAGAGACACACACAATCACACACAGAGGGTTAGAGAGAGACACAATCACACACAGAGGGTTAGAGAGAGAAAGAGAGAGAAACACACACAATCACAAACAGAGGGTTAGAGAGAGAGAGAGAGAGAGAGAGAGAGACAGTCACACACAGAGGGTTAGAGAGAGAGAGAAAGAAAGAGAGAGACACAATCACACACAGAGGGTTAGAGAGAGACACAATCACACACAGAGGGTTAGAGAGAGAGAGAGAAAGAGAGAGAGAGAGACAATCATACACAGAGGGTTAGAGAGAGAGAGAGAGAGAGAGAGAGAGAGAGAGAGAGAGAAAGAGAGAGACACAATCACACACAGAGGGTTAGAGAGAGAGAGAAAGAGAGAGACACAATCACACACAGAGGGTTAGAGAGAGAGAAAGAGAGAGAGAGACACAATCACACACAGAGGGTTAGAGAAAGAGAGAGACACAATCACACACAGAGGGTTAGAGAGAGAGAGAGAGAGAGAGAAAGAGAGACACAATCACACACAGGGTTAGAAAGAGAGAGAGACACAATCATACACAGAGGGTTAGAGAGAGAGAGAGACAATTACACACAGAGGGTTAGAGAGAGAGACACAATTACACACAGAGGGTTAGAGAGAGAGAAAGAGAGAGATACACAATCACACACAGAGGGTTAGAGAGACACGTAAGGGATGAGAGAGTCAGAGGGGGAGGAAGAGAGACAGAGAGAGCAAGAGACCATGGGGGAGAACAACACATAAGGAGAGAGAAGGATAGAGAGAGAGAGAGAGAGAGAGAGAGAGACACACAAGGGGGGGGAGAGGGACCACTGCATTTTAAGTAATAAAACAGCAGAGCTACAGAGAGTTCAGAAAATGAGACTATAAATTAGTGTGAAGTACAGAGGCAAGCTGCTAAATTAGTGGGTGTAAAGTTTGCGTAAACAAAATACAAAAACGATCCTTTGCTGTAAAAGAGTAAAAAAACACTAAACCACATTCATTTAATTATAATTTTCACTAACAGAATCCCTTTCAGTAAAATCTTACTTTAATAAGATGTGGCTAAAACACTGCTCTCTCTGCCTCTCTTCCTGCTCTGTATAAGGATTCGGGAAGTGACAGTGGCACATTCCACTGCACTTAGAGGGGAAGAACAGAACTCTCTTTTTCACTTTAGCAAAGCTAGCAGGTTCACAGGACAGCAACAAAATATATGAAAGTTGTTTTTTTCTGTTTTTGTTTTGTTTTATATGATTTAACATCCAGCCCCAACCCTAAGTTCCACTTACTAATGCTTCTCACTGGATTGGTTCAGCCCAAATAGGACTGCCTCAAATAAGCAGTTAATGGGCCATGCAATGATCTTAACCACTTTCGTCCAGTAGGTGGAGCAGCATGTTGTGTAATGGTGGGCAGACCTGCTTGTGCCTCTCCATTGCACAACATATAGCTGTGAGAAAAAAAAAATGCTGGGGGAAAAAAAAATATTTTTTTATTTTTATTTTTTAAAGCCAATAAAAAAATATATATTTTTGCCCATATGAGAGGTGAAGCACTGCCTCACCTGCCTCTAGTGACTGCACATCACTGTACAATATTATGCACTAGATTACAAGTGGTGCTCTGTTTATAAAATAGTTTAACTGATGATATTATATTTATATCTATATAGTGACCGTACAATATTATGCACTAGATTACAAGTGGTGCTGTGTGTATAAATAGTTTAAATGATATTATATTTATATCTATATAGAGTGACCTATAGCTGTACAATATTATGCACTAGATTACAAGTGGTGCTGTGTATAAATAGTTTAACTGATGATATTATATTTATATCTATATAGTGACCTATAGCTGTACAATATTATGCACTAGATTACAAGTGGTGCTGTGTGTATAAAATAGTTTAACTGATGATATTATATTTATATCTATATATAGTGACATATAGCTGTACAATATTATGCACTAGATTACAAGTGGTGCTGTGTTTATATAAATAGTTTAACTGATGATATTATATTTATATCTATATAGTGTGACCTATAGCTGTACAATATTATGCACTAGATTACAAGTGATGCTGTGTTTATAAAATAGTTTAACTGATGATATTATATTTATATCTATATAGTGATCTATAGCTGTACAATATTATGCACTAGATTACAAGTGGTACTGTGTTTATAAAATAGTTTAACTGATGATATTATATTTATATCTATATAGTGTGACCTATAGCTGTACAATATTATGCACTAGATTACAAGTGATGCTGTGTTTATAAAATAGTTTAACTGATGATATTATATTTATATCTATATAGAGTGACCTATAGCTGTACAATATTATTCACTAGATTACAAGTGGTGCTGTGTGTATACAATAGTTTACCTGATGATATTATATTTATATCTATATAGAGTGACCTATAGCTGTACAATATTATGCACTAGATTATATGTGATGCTGTGTGTATAAAATAGTTTAACTGATGATATTATATTTATATCTATATAGAGTGACCTATAGCTGTACAATATTATGCAATAGATTACAAGTGGTGCTGTGTTTATAAATAGTTTAACTGATGATATTATATTTATATCTATATAGAGTGACCTATAGCTGTACAATATTATACACTAGATTACAAGTAGTGCTGTGTGTATAAAATAGTTTAACTGATGATATTATATTTATATCTATATAGAGTGACCTATAGCTGTACAATATTATGCACTAGATTATATGTGATGCTGTGTGTATAAAATAGTTTAACTGATGATATTATATTTATATCTATATAGTGACCTATAGCTGTACAATATTATGCACTAGATTACAAGTGGTGCTGTGTGTATAAATAGTTTAACTGATGATATTATATTTATATCTATATAGAGTGACCTATACCTGTACAATATTATGCACTAGATTACAAGTGGTGCTGTGTGTATAAATAGTTTAACTGATGATATATTTATATCTATACAGGGAGTGCAGAATTATTAGGCAAATGAGTATTTTGACCACATCATCCTCTTTATGCATGTTGTCTTACTCCAAGCTGTATAGGCTCGAAAGCCTACTACCAATTAAGCATATTAGGTAATGTGCATCTCTGTAATGAGAAGGGGTGTGGTCTAATGACATCAACACCCTATATCAGGTGTGCATAATTATTAGGCAACTTCCTTTCCTTTGGCAAAATGGGTCAAAAGAAGGACTTGACAGGCTCAGAAAAGTCAAAAATAGTGAGATATCTTGCAGAGGGATGCAGCACTCTTAAAATTGCAAAGCTTCTGAAGCGTGATCATCGAACAATCAAGCGTTTCATTCAAAATAGTCAACAGGGTCGCAAGAAGCGTGTGGAAAAACCAAGGCGCAAAATAACTGCCCATGAACTGAGAAAAGTCAAGCGTGCAGCTGCCAAGATGCCACTTGCCACCAGTTTGGCCATATTTCAGAGCTGCAACATCACTGGAGTGCCCAAAAGCACAAGGTGTGCAATACTCAGAGACATGGCCAAGGTAAGAAAGGCTGAAAGACGACCACCACTGAACAAGACACACAAGCTGAAACGTCAAGACTGGGCCAAGAAATATCTCAAGACTGATTTTTCTAAGGTTTTATGGACTGATGAAATGAGAGTGAGTCTTGATGGGCCAGATGGATGGGCCCGTGGCTGGATTGGTAAAGGGCAGAGAGCTCCAGTCCCACTCAGACGCCAGCAAGGTGGAGGTGGAGTACTGGTTTGGGCTGGTATCATCAAAGATTAGCTTGTAGGGCCTTTTCGGGTTGAGGATGGAGTCAAGCTCAACTCCCAGTCCTACTGCCAGTTTCTGGAAGATACCTTCTTCAAGCAATGGTACAGGAAGAAGTCTGCATCCTTCAAGAAAAACATGATTTTCATGCAGGACAATGCTCCATCACACGCGTCCAAGTACTCCACAGCGTGGCTGGCAAGAAAGGGTATAAAAGAAGAAGATCTAATGACATGGCCTCCTTGTTCGCCTGATCTGAACCCCATTGAGAACCTGTGGTCCATCATCAAATGTGAGATTTACAAGGAGGGAAAACAGTACACCTCTCTGAACAGTGTCTGGGAGGCTGTGGTTGCTGCTGCACGCAATGTTGATGGTGAACAAATCAAAACACTGACAGAATCCATGGATGGCAGGCTTTTGAGTGTCCTTGCAAAGAAAGGTGGCTGTATTGGTCACTGATTTGTTTTTGTTTTGTTTTTGAATGTCAGAAATGTATATTTGTGAATGTTGAGATGTTATATTGGTTTCACTGGTAAAAATAAATAATTGAAATGGGTATATATTTGTTTTTTGTTAAGTTGCCTAATAATTATGCACAGTAATAGTCACCTGCACACACAGATATCCCCCTAAAATAGCTATAACTAAAAACAAACTAAAAACTACTTCCAAAACTATTCAGCTTTGATATTAATGAGTTTTTTGGGTTAATTGAGAACATGGTTGTTGTTCAATAATAAAATTAATCCTCAAAAATACAACTTGCCTAATAATTCTGCACTCCCTGTATATCTATATAGAGTGACCTATAGCTGTACAATATTATGCACTAGATTACAAGTGGTGCTGTGTGTATAAATAGTTTAACTGATGATATTATATTTATATCTATATAGTGACCTATAGGTGTACAATATTATGCACTAGATTACAAGTGGTGCTGTGTTTATAAATAGTTTAACTTATGATATTATATTTATATCTATATAGAGTGACCTATAGCTGTACAATAGTATGCACTAGATTACAAGTGGTACTGTGTGTATAAATAGTTTAACTGATGATATTATATTTATATCTATATAGTGACCTATAGCTGTACAATATTATGTACTAGATTACAAGTGGTGCTGTGTGTATAAAATAGTTTAACTGACGATATTATATTTATATCTATATAGAGTGACCTATAGCTGTACAATATTATGCACTAGATTACAAGTGGTGCTGTGTGTATAAATAGTTTAACTGATGATATTATATTTATATCTATATAGAGTGACCTATAGCTGTACAATATTATGCACTAGATTACAAGTGGTGCTGTGTGTATAAATAGTTTACCTGATGATATTATATTTATATCTATATAGAGTGACCTATAGCTGTACAATATTATGCACTAGATTACAAGTGGTGCTGTGTGTATAAAATAGTTTACCTGATGATATTATATTTATATCTATATAGTGACCTATAGCTGTACAATATTATGCACTAGATTACAAGTGGTGCTGTGTTTATAAAATAGTTTAACTGATGATATTATATTTATATCTATATAGAGTGACCTATAGCTGTACAATATAATGCACTAGATTACAAGTGGTGCTGTGTTTATATAAATAGTTTAACTGATGATATTATATTTATATCTATATAGTGTGACCTATAGCTGTACAATATTATGCACTAGATTACAGGAGGTGCTGTGTGTATAAAATAGTTTAACTGATGATATTATATTTATATCTATATATAGTGACCTATAGCTGTACAATATTATGCACTAGATTACAAGTGGTGCTGTGTGTATAAATAGTTTAACTGATGATATTATATTTATATCTATATAGAGTGACCTATAGGTGTACAATATTATGCCCTAGATTACAAGTGGTGCTTTGTGTATAAATAGTTTAACTGATGATATTATATTTATATCTATATAGAGTGACCTATAGCTGTACAATATTATGCACTAGATTACAAGTGGTGCAACTGATGATATTATATTTATATCTATATAGAGTGACCTATAGCTGTACAATATTATGCACTAGATTACAAGTGGTGCTGTGTGTATAAATAGTTTAACTGATGATATTATATTTATATCTATATAGATTGACCTATAGCTGTACAATATTATGCACTAGATTACAAGTGGTGCTGTGTGTATAAATAGTTTACCTGATGATATTATATTTATATCTATATAGAGTGACCTATAGCTGTACAATATTATGCACTAGATTACAAGTGGTGCTGTGTGTATAAAATAGTTTACCTGATGATATTATATTTATATCTATATAGTGACCTATAGCTGTACAATATTATGCACTAGATTACAAGTGGTGCTGTGTTTATAAAATAGTTTAACTGATGATATTATATTTATATCTATATAGTGACCTATAGGTGTACAATATTATGCACTAGATTACAAGTGGTGCTGTGTTTATATAAATAGTTTAACTGATGATATTATTTTTATATCTATATAGAGTGACCTATAGCTGTACAATATTATGCACTAGATTACAAGTGGTGCTGTGTGTATAAATAGTTTACCTGATGATATTATATTTATATCTATATAGAGTGACCTATAGCTGTACAATATTATGCACTAGATTACAAGTGGTGCTGTGTTTATATAAATAGTTTAACTGATGATATTATATTTATATCTATATAGAGTGACCTATAGCTGTACAATATTATGCACTAGATTACAAGTGGTGCTGTGTGTATAAAATAGTTTAACTGATTATATTATATTTATATCTATATAGAGTGACCTATAGCTGTACAATATAATGCACTAGATTACAAGTGGTGCTGTGTTTATATAAATAGTTTAACTGATGATATTATATTTATATCTATATACAGTGACCTATAGCTGTACAATATTATGCACTAGATTACAAGTGGTGCTGTGTGTATAAAATAGTTTAACTGATGATATTATATTTATATCTATATAGAGTGACCTATAGCTGTACAATATTATGCACTAGATTACAAGTGGTGCTGTGTTTATATAAATAGTTTAACTGATGATATTATATTTATATCTATGTAGAGTGACCTATAGCTGTACAATATTATGCACTAGATTACAAGTGGTGCTGTGTTTATATAAATAGTTTAACTGATGATATTATATTTATATCTATATAGAGTGACCTATAGCTGTACAATATTATGCACTAGATTACAAGTGGTGCTGTGTGTATAAATAGTTTAACTGATGATATTATATTTATATCTATATAGAGTGACCTATAGGTGTACAATATTATGCACTAGATTACAAGTGGTGCTGTGTGTATAAAATAGTTTAACTGATGATATTATATTTATATCTATATAGTGACCTATAGCTGTACAATATTATGCACTAGATTACAGGAGGTGCTGTGTGTATAAATAGTTTACCTGATGATATTATATTTATATCTATATAGAGTGACCTATAGCTGTACAATATTATGCACTAGATTACAAGTGGTGCTGTGTTTATATAAGTAGTTTACCTGATGATATTATATTTATATCTATATAGAGTGACCTATAGGTGTACAATATTATGCACTAGATTACAAGTGGTGCTGTGTTTATATAAATAGTTTAACTGATGATATTATATTTATATCTATATAGAGTGACCTATAGCTGTACAATATTATGCACTAGATTACAAGTGGTGCTGTGTGTATAAATAGTTTAACTGATGATATTATATTTATATCTATATAGAGTGACCTATAGCTGTACAATATTATGCACTAGATTACAAGTGGTGCTGTGTGTATAAATAGTTTAACTGATGATATTATATTTATATCTATATAGAGTGACCTATAGCTGTACAATATTATGCACTAGATTACAAGTGGTGCTGTGTTTATATAAATAGTTTAACTGATGATATTATATTTATATCTATATAGAGTGACCTATAGCTGTACAATATTATGCACTAGATTACAAGTGGTGCTGTGTGTATAAATAGTTTAACTGATGATATTCTATTTATATCTATATAGAGTGACCTATAGCTGTACAATATTATGCACAAGATTACTAGTGGTGCTGTGTGTATAAATAGTTTAACTGATGATATTCTATTTATATCTATATAGAGTGACCTATAGGTGTACAATATTATGCACTAGATTACAAGTGGTGCTGTGTGTATAAATAGTTTACCTGATGATATTCTATTTATATCTATATAGAGTGACCTATAGCTGTACAATATTATGCACTAGATTACAAGTGGTGCTGTGTGTATAAATAGTTTAACTGATGATATTCTATTTATATCTATATAGAGTGACCTATAGGTGTACAATATTATGCACTAGATTACAAGTGGTGCTGTGTTTATAAAATAGTTTACCTGATGATATTATATTATATCTATATAGAGTGACCTATAGCTGTACAATATTATGCACTAGATTACAAGTGGTGCTGTGTTTATAAAATAGTTTACCTGATGATAATATATTATATCTATATAGAGTGACCTGTAGCTGTACAATATTATGCACTAGATTACAAGTGGTGCTGTGTGTATAAATAGTTTAACTGATGATATTATATTTATATCTTTATAGAGTGACCTATAGCTGTACAATATTATGCACTAGATTACAAGTGGTGCTGTGTGTATAAATAGTTTAACTGATGATATTATATATATATATATCTAAGTGACCTATAGCTGTACAATATTATGCACTAGATTACAAGTGGTGCTGTGTTTATAAAATAGTTTAACTGATGATATTATATTTATATCTATATAGAGTGACCTATAGCTGTACAATATTATGCACTAGATTACAAGTAGTGCTGTGTGTATACATAGTTTAACTGATGATATTATATTTCTCCAACATTGGTGTGTCCGGTCCACGGCGTCATCCTTACTTGTGGGAATATCTCTTCCCCAACAGGAAATGGCAAAGAGTCCCAGCAAAAGCTGGCCATATAGTCCCTCCTAGGCTCCGCCCACCCCAGTCATTCTCTTTGCCGTTGCACAGGCAACATCTCCACGGAGATGGTTAAGAGTATGTGGTGTTTAGTTGTAGTTTTTTATTCTACTATCAAGATTTTGTTATTTTAAAATAGTGCTGGTATGTACTATTTACTCTGAAACAGAAAAAGATCAAGGCCTAGATTTGGAGTTTGGCGGTAGATGGGCTGTTAACGCTCCGCGGGCTTTTTTCTGGCCGCACCATAAATTTAACTCTGGTATCGAGAGTTCAAACAAATGCTGCGTTAGGCTCCAAAAAAGGAGCGTAGAGCATTTTTACCGCAAATGCAACTCTCGATACCAGAGTTGCTTACGGACGCGGCCAGCCTCAAAAACGTGCTCGTGCACGATTCTCCCATAGGAAACAATGGGGCTGTTTGAGCTGAAAAAAAACCTAACACCTGCAAAAAAGCAGCGTTCAGCTCCTAACGCAGCCCCATTGTTTCCTATGGGGAAAAACTTCCTACGTCTGCACCTAACACCCTAACATGTACCCCGAGTCTAAACACCCCTACCCTTACACTTATTAACCCCTAATCTGCCGCCCCCGCTATCGCTGACCCCTGCATATTTGTTTTAACCCCTAATCTGCCGCTCCGTAAACCGCCGCAACTTACGTTATCCCTATGTACCCCTAATCTGCTGCCCTAACATCGCCGACCCCTATATTATATTTATTAACCCCTAATCTGCCCCCCTCAACGTCGCCAACACCTGCCTACACTTATTAACCCCTAATCTGCCGAGCGGACCTGAGCGCTACTATAATAAAGTTATTAACCCCTAATCCGCCTCACTAACCCTATCATAAATAGTATTAACCCCTAATCTGCCCTCCCTAACATCGCCGACACCTACCTTCAATTATTAACCCCTAATCTGCCGAGCGGAGCTCACCGCTATTCTAATAAATGTATTAACCCCTAAAGCTAAGTCTAACCCTAACACTAACACCCCCCTAACTTAAATATAATTTACATCTAACGAAATAAATTAACACTTATTAAATAAATGATTCCTATTTAAAGCTAAATACTTACCTGTAAAATAAATCCTAATATAGCTACAATATAAATTATAATTATATTATAGCTATTTTAGGATTAATATTTATTTTACAGGCAACTTGGTATTTATTTTAACTAGGTACAATAGCTATTAAATAGTTAAGAACTATTTAATAATTACCTAGTTAAAATAATAACAAATTTACCTGTAAAATAAATCCTAACCTAAGATATAATTAAACCTAACACTACCCTATCAATAAAATAATTAAATAAACTACCTACAATTACCTACAATTAACCTAACACTACACTATCAATAAATTAATTAAACACAATTCCTACAAATAAATACAATTAAATAAACTAGCTAAAGTACAAAAAATAAAAAAGAACTAAGTTACAAAAAATAAAAAAATATTTACAAACATAAGAAAAATATTACAACAATTTTAAACTAATTACACCTACTCTAAGCCCCCTAATAAAATAACAAAGCCCCCCAAAATAAAAAATTCCCTACCCTATTCTAAATTAAAAAAGTTACAAGCTCTTTTACCTTACCAGCCCTGAACAGGGCCCTTTGCGGGGCATGCCCCAAGAATTTCAGCTCTTTTGCCTGTAAAAGAATAAATACAATACCCCCCCCCAACATTACAACCCACCACCCACATACCCCTAATCTAACCCAAACCCCCCTTAAATAAACCTAACACTAAGCCCCTGAAGATCTTCCTACCTTGTCTTCACCATCCAGGTATCACCGATCCGTCCTGGCTCCAACATCTTCATCCAACCGAAGCGGGGGTTGGCGATCCATCATCCGGTGCTGAAGAGGTCCAGAAGAGGCTCCAAAGTCTTCCTCCTATCCGGCAAGAAGAGGACATCCGGACCGGCAAACATCTTCTCCAAGCGGCATCTTCGATCTTCTTCCATCCGGTGCGGAGCGGGTCCATCTTGAAGCAGGCCAATCAGATTGAGCTCACATTCTATTGGCTGATCGGAACAGCCAATAGAATGCGAGCTCAATCTGATTGGCTGATTGGATCAGCCAATCGGATTGAACTTGATTCTGATTGGCTGATGGAATCAGCCAATCAGAAAATTCCTACCTTAATTCCGATTGGCTGATAGAATCCTATCAGCCAATCGGAATTCGAGGGACGCCATCTTGGATGACGTCCCTTAAAGGAACCGTCATTAGTCGGGAGACAACGGAAGAAGAGGATGGATCCGCGTCGCCTGCTTCAAGATGGACCCGCTCCGCACCGGATGGAAGAAGATCGAAGATGCCGCTTGGAGAAGATGTTTGCCGGTCCGGATGTCCTCTTCTTGCCGGATAGGAGGAAGACTTTGGAGCCTCTTCTGGACCTCTTCAGCACCGGATGATGGATCGCCAACCCCCGCTTGGGTTGGATGAAGATGTTGGAGCCAGGACGGATCGGTGATACCTGGATGGTGAAGACAAGGTATGAAGCTCTTCAGTGGCTTAGTGTTAGGTTTATTTAAGGGGGGTTTGGGTTAGATTAGGGGTATGTGGGTGGTGGGTTGTAATGTTGGGGGGGTATTGTATTTATTCTTTTACAGGCAAAAGAGCTGAAATTCTTGGGGCATGCCCCGCAAAGGGCTCTTTTCAGGGCTGGTAAGGTAAAAGAGCTTGTAACTTTTTTAATTTAGAATAGGGTAGGGAATTTTTTATTTTGGGGGGCTTTGTTATTTTATGAGGGGGCTTAGAGTAGGTGTAATTAGTTTAAAATTGTTGTAATATTTTTCTTATGTTTGTAAATATTTTTTTATTTTTTGTAACTTAGTTCTTTTTTATTTTTTGTACTTTAGCTAGTTTATTTAATTGTATTTATTTGTAGGAATTGTGTTTAATTAATTTATTGATAGTGTAGTGTTAGGTTAATTGTAGGTAATTGTAGGTAGTTTATTTAATTATTTTATTGATAGGGTAGTGTTAGGTTTAATTATATCTTAGGTTAGGATTTATTTTACAGGTAAATTTGTTATTATTTTAACTAGGTAACTATTAAATAGTTCTTAACTATTTAATAGCTATTGTACCTAGTTAAAATAAATACCAAGTTGCCTGTAAAATAAATATTAATCCTAAAATAGCTATAATTTAATTATAATTTATATTGTAGCTATATTAGGATTTATTTTACAGGTAAGTATTTAGCTTTAAATAGGAATCATTTATTTAATAAGAGTTAATTTATTTCGTTAGATGTAAATTATATTTAAGTTAGGGGGGTGTTAGTGTTAGGGTTAGACTTAGCTTTAGGGGTTAATCAATTTATTAGAATAGCGGTGAGCTCCGGTCGTCAGATTAGGGGTTAATAATTGAAGTTAGGTGTCGGCGATGTTAGGGAGGGCAGATTAGGGGGTTAATACTATTTATTATAGGGTTAGTGAGGCGGGTTAGGGGTTAATAACTTTATTATAGTAGCGCTCAGGTCCGCTCGGCAGATTAGAGGTTAATAAGTGTAGGCAGGTGTCGGCGACGTTGAGGGGGGCAGATTAGCGGTTAATAAATATAATATAGGGGTCGGCGGTCTTAGGGGTAGCAGATTAGGGGTACATAGGGATAACGTAGGTGGCGGCGCTTTGCGGTCGGAAGATTAGGGGTTAATTATTTTAAGTAGCTGGCGGCGACGTTGTGGGGGGCAGGTTAGGGGTTAATAAATGTAATACAGGGGTCGGCGGGGTTAGGGGCAGCAGATTAGGGGTACATAAGTATAACGTAGGTGGCGGTCGGCAGATTAGGGGTTAAAAATTTTAATCGAGTGGCGGCGATGTGGGGGGAGCTCGGTTTAGGGGTACATAGGTAGTTTATGGGTGTTAGTGTACTTTAGGGTACAGTAGTTAAGAGCTTTATGAACCGGCGTTAGCCAGAAAGCTCTTAACTCCTGCTATTTTCAGGCGGCTGGAGTTTTGTCGTTAGAGCTCTAACGCTCACTTCAGAAACGACTCTAAATACCGGCGTTAGAAAGATCCCATTGAAAAGATAGGATACGCAAATGGCGTAGGGGGATCTGCGGTATGGAAAAGTCGCGGCTGAAAAGTGAGCGTTAGACCCTTTAATCACTGACTCCAAATACCAGCGGGCGGCCAAAACCAGCGTTAGGAGCCTCTAACGCTGGTTTTGACGGCTACCGCCGAACTCCAAATCTAGGCCGAAGAGTTCTGTTTGTGAGAGGAAGATGATTTTAGCAGACAGTAACTAAAATCGTTTGCTGTTTCCACATAGGACTGTTGAGATGAAGTAACTTCAGTTGGGGGAAACAGTTAGCAGACTTTTCTGCTTAAGGTATGACTAGCCATATTTCTAACAAGACTCTGTAATGCTGGAAGGCTGTCATTTCCCCTCATGGGGACCGGTAAGCCATTTTCTTAGTCTCAAACAGAATAAAGGGCTTAATATGGGCTATAAAACTGGTAGACACTTTTATGGGCAAAATCGATTGCTTTATTTGGGCATTTTATACATGTTTATGCTTGTAATTCACACTTATAAGCTTGGGGAACGTTTTTTAACGTCAGGCACTGTGTTAGACACCTTTCCAGTCAGGAAGGGCCTTCCCAGTTGTAGGCTGAGCCTCATTTTCGCGCCATTACTGCGCAGTTACTTTTGAGAGCAAGACATGCAGATGCATGTGTGAGGATCTGAAAGTAGTTGGAAAAGTTCCTAGAAGGCTTCATTTGGTATCGTATTCCCCCCTGGGTTTGGTAAAGTCGCAGCAAAGGCTGTAGCTGGGACTGTAGGGGGGTTAAAACTGTAACCGGCTCCGGTTTCTTTATTTTAAGGGTTAAAGCTCTGAAAATTGGTGTGCAATACTTTGAATGCTTTAAGACACTGTGGTGAAAATTTGGTTCATCAGATGAAGGGAGTAGACATAGTTCTACATCATCTCCTTCTGTGTCTACACCAGTTTTGCCCACGCAGGAGGCCCCTAGTACTTCTAGCGCGCCAATGCTTATTACTATGCAACAATTAACGGCAGTAATGGATAACTCCATAGCAAATATTTTATCCAAAATGCCTACATATCAGAGAAAGCGTGATTGCTCTGTTTTAAACACTGAAGAGCAGGAGGGCGCTGATGATAATTGCTCTGTCATACCCTCACACCAATCTGAAGGGACCATGAGGGAGGTTTTGTTAGATGGGGAAATTTCAGATTCAGGAAAAATTTCTCAACAAGCTGAACCTGATGTTGTGAGATTTAAATTTAAATTAGAGCATCTCCGCGCACTGCTTAAGGAGGTGTTATCTACTCTGGATGATTGTGACAACCTGGTCATTCCAGAAAAATTATGCAAGATGGACAAGTTCCTAGAGGTTCCGGTGCACCCCGACGCTTTTCCTATACCCAAGCGGGTGGCGGACATAGTGAATAAGGAGTGGGAGAAGCCCGGCATACCTTTTGTCCCCCCTCCTATATTTAAGAAATTATTTCCTATGGTCGACCCCAGAAAGGACTTATGGCAGACAGTCCCTAAGGTCGAGGGGGCAGTTTCTACTTTAAACAAGCGCACAACTATTCCTATAGAGGATAATTGTGCTTTCAAAGATCCTATGGATAAAAAATTGGAGGGTTTGCTTAAAAAGATTTTTGTACAGCAAGGTTACCTCCTGCAACCCATTTCGTGCATTGTTCCTGTCACTACAGCAGCGTGGTTCTGGTTCGAGGAACTAGAAAAGTCGCTCAGTAGAGACTCCGTATGAGGAAGTTATGGACAGAGTTCACGCACTCAAGTTGGCTAATTCTTTTATTTTAGATGCTGCTTTGCAACTAGCTAGATTAGCAGCGAAAAATTCTGGGTTTGCAATTGTGGCGCGCAGAGCGCTTTGGCTAAAGTCTTGGTCAGCGGATGTATCTTCCAAGACAAAATTGCTTAATATCCCCTTCAAGGGTAAGACTCTCTTTGGGCCAGAATTGAAAGATTATTTCAGACATCACTGGGGGAAAGGGCCACGCCCTCCTACAAGATAGGCCTTTCAAAGCCAAGAATAAGTCTAATTTTCGTTCCTTTCGCAATTTCAGGAACGGACCGGCCTCTAACTCTGCATCCTCTAAACAAGAGGGTAATGCTTCTCAAACCAAACCAGCCTGGAAACCTATGCAAGGCTGGAACAAGGGTAAGCAGGCCAAGAAGCCTGCTGCTGCTAACAAAACAGCATGAAGGAGTAGCCCCCGATCCGGGACCGGATCTAGTAGGGGGCAGACTCTCTCTCTTTGCTCAGGCTTGGGCAAGAGATGTTCAGGATCCCTGGACACTAGAAATAGTTTCTCAGGGTTATCTTCTGGAATTCAAGGAACTACCCCCAAGGGGAAGGTTCCACATGTCTCACTTATCCTCAAACCAAATAAAGAGACAGACATTCTTACATTGTGTAGAAGACCTGTTAAAGATGGGAGTGATACACCCAGTTCCAACAGCGGAACAGGGAATGGGTTTTTACTCAAATCTGTTTGTAGTTCCAAAAAAAGAGGGAACTTTCAGACCAATTCTGGATTTAAAGATCCTAAACAAATTTCTCAGAGTACCATCGTTCAAAATGGAAACCATTCGAACGATTCTACCCACAATCCAGGAAGGTCAATTTATGACTACCGTGGATCTAAAGGATGCGTATCTACATATTCCTATCCACAAAGAACATCATCAGTTCCTAAGGTTCCCCTTTCTGGACAAACATTACCAGTTTGTGGCCCTCCCATTCGGGTTAGCCACTGCTCCAAGGATTTTCACCAAGGTACTCGGATCCCTTCTAGCGGTTCTAAGACCAAGGGGCATCGCAGTAGTACCTACTTGGACGACATTCTAATACAAGCGTCGTCTCTTTCAAAGGCAAAGGCTCACACAGACATCGTTCTGGCCTTTCTCAGATCTCACGGATGGAAGGTGAACATAGAAAAAAGTTCCCTGTCTCCGTCGACAAGAGTTCCCTTCTTGGGAACAATAATAGATTCTTTAGAAATGAGGATTTTCCTGACAGAAGTCAGAAAGTCAAAGCTTCTAAACGCTTGTCAAGTTCTTCATTCTATTCCTCGTCCTTCCGTAGCTCAGTGCATGGAAGTAGTAGGGTTGATGGTTGCAGCAATGGACATAGTTCCTTTTGCGCGAATTCATCTAAGACCATTACAACTGTGCATGCTGAAACAGTGGAATGGGGACTATACAGACTTGTCTCCAGTGATTCAAGTAGATCAGAAGACCAGAGACTCACTCCGTTGGTGGCTAACCCTGGACCACCTGTCACAGGGAATGAGCTTCCGCAGACCAGAGTGGGTCATCGTCACGACCGACGCCAGTCTAGTGGGCTGGGGCGCGGTCTGGGAATCCCTGAAAGCTCAGGGACTATGGTCTCGGGAAGAGTCTCTTCTCCCGATAAACATTCTCGAACTGAGAGCGATATTCAATGCTCTCAGGGCTTGGCCTCAACTAGCAAAGGCCAGATTCATAAGATTCCAATCAGACAACATGACGACTGTTGCTTATATCAATCATCAGGGGGGAACAAGGAATTCCCTGGCGATGAAAGAAGTGACCAAAATAATAAAATGGGCGGAGGATCACTCCTGCCACCTATCTGCGATCCACATCCCAGGTGTGGAAAACTGGGAGGCGGATTATCTGAGTCGTCAGACATTCCATCCGGGGGAGTGGGAACTCCACCCGGAGATCTTTGCCCAATTGACTCAATTATGGGGCATTCCAGATATGGATCTGATGGCGTCTCGTCAGAACTTCAAGGTTCCTTGCTACGGGTCCAGATCCAGGGATCCCAAGGCGACTCTAGTGGATGCACTAGTAGCGCCTTGGACCTTCAACCTAGCCTATGTGTTTCCACCGTTTCCTCTCATTCCCAGGCTGGTAGCCAGGATCAAGCAGGAGAGGGCCTCGGTGATCTTGATAGCTCCTGCGTGGCCATGCAGGACTTGGTATGCAGACCTGGTGAATATGTCATCGGTTCCACCATGGAAGCTACCTTTGAGACAGGATCTTCTTGTACAGGGTCCATTCGAACATCCAAATCTGGTCTCCCTCCAGCTGACGGCTTGGAAATTGAACGCTTGATTCTATCAAAGCGTGGGTTTTCAGATTCTGTGATAGATACTCTAGTTCAAGCCAGAAAACCGGTAACTAGAAAAATTTACCATAAAATATGGAAAAGATATATCTGCTGGTGTGAATCCAAGGGATTCTTATGGAATAAGATCAAAATCCCTAAGATCCTTTCTTTTCTACAAGAAGGTTTAGATAAAGGATTATCAGCGAGTTCTCTAAAGGGACAGATTTCTGCTTTATCTGTCTTATTACACAAACGAGCTGTGCCAGATGTTCAAGCATTTGTTCAGGCTCTGGTTAGGATCAAGCCTGTTTACAGACCTTTGACTCCTCCCTGGAGTTTAAATCTAGTTCTTTCAGTTCTTCAAGGGGTTCAGTTTGAACCTTTACATTCCATAGATATTAAGTTGTTATCTTGGAAAGTTTTGTTTTTGGTTGCTATTTCTTCTGCTAGAAGAGTTTCTGAGTTATCTGCTCTGTAGTGTTCTCCGCCCTATCTGGTGTTCCATGCAGATAAGGTTGTTTTGCGTACTAAGCCTGGTTTTCTTCCAAAGATTGTTTCTAACAAAAATATTAACCAGGAGATAGTTGTACCTTCTTTGTGTCCGAATCCAGTTTCAAAGAAGGAACGTTTGTTACACAATTTAGACGTAGTTCGTGCTCTAAAATTCTATTTAGAAGCTACAAAAGAGTTCAGACAAACTTCTTCTCTGTTTGTCGTCTATTCTGGTAAAAGGAGAGGTCAAAAAGCGACTTCTACCTCTCTTTCCTTTTGGCTTAAAAGCATCATCCGATTGGCTTACGAGACTGCCGGACGGCAGCCTCCTGAAAGAATCACAGCTCACTCCACTAGGGCTGTGGCTTCCACATGGGCCTTCAAGAACGAGGCTTCTGTTGATCAGATATGTAAGGCAGCGACTTGGTCTTCACTGCACACTTTTGCCAAATTTTACAAATTTGATACTTTTGCTTCTTCAGAGGCTATTTTTGGGAGAAAGGTTTTGCAAGCCGTGGTGCCTTCTGTCTAGGTAACCTGATTTGCTCCCTCCCTTCATCCGTGTCCTAAAGCTTTGGTATTGGTTCCCACGAGTAAGGATGACGCCGTGGACCGGACACACCAATGTTGGAGAAAACAGAATTTATGCTTACCTGATAAATTACTTTCTCCAACGGTGTGTCCGGTCCACGGCCCGCCCTGTTTTTTTAATCAGGTTTGATTAATTATTTTCTCTAACTACAGTCACCACGGCACTCTATAGTTTCTCCTGTTTTTTCCTCCTGTCCGTCGGTCGAATGACTGGGGTGGGCGGAGCCTAGGAGGGACTATATGGCCAGCTTTTGCTGGGACTCTTTGCCATTTCCTGTTGGGGAAGAGATATTCCCACAAGTAAGGATGACGCCGTGGACCGGACACACCGTTGGAGAAAGTAATTTATCAGGTAAGCATAAATTCTGTTTTATATCTATATAGAGTGACCTATAGGTGTACAATATTATGCACTAGGGGCGCGATCCGATATATGGCACAGGTTTTGGCGCAAGCGTGGAAACCTGCGCCGCCCATAGTTTCACCTCGCACATCGAGCTATCACATATATGGCGCCGACAGTTGCTAAAGTGCCGTAAGTCTGACAAACTTGCGATGTCCAGAAATAAGCGTAAGTACAAATTTCTGGAGTCGCCAGTGACTTACGGCACTTTAGAAACTGCCGCCGCATAAAAAAACTAACTAAAGTATAAAATCTCCTGTTACTGTCTAACACGCCTCCCAATCATCATCATCCCGACACGTATACCCCTCTATCCGCAATCCCCCCTCTCACTCCTAATAATAAATATATTAACCCCTAAACCGCCGCTCCCGGCCCCTGCCGCCACCTATATTATATGTATTACCCCCTAATCTGACCCCCCTACACCGCCGCCACCTATATTAAATATAGTAACCCCTAATATGATCTCCCTACACCGCCGCCACCTATTTTAAATATAGTAACCCCTAATATGATCCCCCTACACCGCCGCCACTTATATTAACTCTATTACCCCCTAATATGATTCCCCTACACTGCCGCCACCTATATTAACTCTATTACCCCCTAATATGATCCCCCTACACCGCCGCCACCTATATTAAATTTATTAACCCCTAATCTAATCCCCCTACACCGCCGCCACCTATTTTAAATATAGTAACCCCTAATCTGAGCCCCCTACACCGCCGCCACCTATATTAACTCTATTACCCCCTAATATGATCCCCCTACACCGCCGCCACCTATATTAAATTAATTAACCCCTAATCTAATCCCCCTACACCGCCGCCACCTATTTTAAATATAGTAACCCCTAATCTGAGCCCCCTACACCGCCGCCACCTATATTAACTCTATTACCCCCTAATATGATCCCCCTACACCGCCGCCACCTATATTAAATTTATTAACCTCTAATCTAATCCCCCTACAACGCCGCCACCTATATTAAATATATTAACCACTAAACCTAAGTCTAACCCTAACACCCCCTAACTTAATTATTATTTAAATAAATCTAAATAATATTAATATTATTAACTAAATTATTCCTATTTAAAACTAAATACTTACCTATAAAATAAACCCTAAAATAGCTACAATATAATTAATAATTACATTGTAGCTATTTTAGGGTTTATATTTATTTTACAGGTAACTTTGTATTTATTTTAACTAGGTACAATAGCTATTAAATAGTTAATAACTATTTAATAGCTACCTAGTTAAAATAATTACAAAATTACCTGTAAAATAAATCCTAACCTAAGTTACCATTACACCTAACACTACACTATCAATAAATTAATTAAATAAACTACAATTATCTCAACTAAAATACAATTAAATACACTAAACTATATTACAAAAAAAAAACCAAACACTAAATTACAAAAAATAAAAAAAGATTACAAGAATTTTAAGCTAATTACACCTAATCTAAGCCCCTAATAAAATAAAAAAGCCCCCAAAATAATATTTCCCTACCCTAAACTAAATTACAAAAGTAATCAGCTCTATTACCAGCCCTTAAAAGGGCCTTTTGCGGGTCATTGCCCCAAAGTAATCAGCTCTTTTACCTGTAAAAAAAAGAACAACCCCCCCATTACAATCCACACACCCCTACTCTAAAACCCACCCGATCCCCCCTTAAAAAATCCTAAGTCTAACACCCAAGTGGTCCTTACCTGTCCTGAAGACTGGCCGAGAAGGTCCTGTTCCAGGCGGTGAAGTCTTCTTCCAAGCAGCGACATCTTCTTCCAGGAACCAGCCGGCGCGGAGCGGAGGAGTTGAAGACCGATGACCGCGGAGCTGAAGATCGTCCACTCTGGAACTGAAGACCGGCGATGCTGGAACTGAAGATCGGCGACGCTGGAACTGAAGACCGGAGCCATGGAGCGTGGAGGATCCTCTTCATACGATCTCCGCCGTACACTGAATAGGAATTCAAGGTACGCGATTAAAAATGGCGTCCCTTGAATTCCTATTGGCTGATTTGAGCCTTCAAATTCAAATCAGCCAATCGGATGAGAGCTACTGTAATTCTATTGGCTGATTTAAATAGCAAATAGAATAAGGGCTACTGTAATTCTATTGGTTATTCTAATCAGCCAATAGAATTACAGTAGCTCTCATCCGATTGGCTGATTTTAATTTGAAGGCTCAAATCAGCCAATAGGAATTCAAGGGATGCCATTTTTAATCGCGTACCTTGAATTCCTATTCAGTGTATGGCTCCGGTCTTCAGTTCCAGCGTCGCCGGTCTTCAGTTCCAGAGTGGACGGTCTTCAGCTCCGCGGTCATCGGTCTTCAACTCCTCCGCTCCGCGCCGGCTGGTTCCTGGAAGAAGAAGATGTCGCCGCTTGGAAGAAGACTTCACCGCCTGGAACAGGACCTTCTCCGCCGGTCTTCAGGACAGGTAAGGACCACTTGGGTGTTAGACTTAGGATTTTTTAAGGGGGGATCGGGTGGGTTTTAGAGTAGGGGCAGTGACGTGCACTCATAAGAGGCAGGTGAGGCAGTGCCTCCCCCTGGCCAATCTATGTATTACACCCTTTTTGTAAAAATTTAAAAAAAAAAAAAAATAATCTTTTTTTTTTTCAAATCTATATTTTTTTAATAAACAGGTGACCCCCCCTACCCCCCCACCCCTCCACCAAATTTATTTTGTTATGTGCATGCATTGTGCAAAACTTTAAAGTTTATAATACATTATGTCATGTACAATACATACATTCATATTGCGCAATAATAAACTGGAGGCTAGCTATCCTTGTATTGCGCAATATGAAATGTATAGTACTATGGGCCGCTGAGAGACTGCTGCTGCCATCAAGAGGATAATCAGTGCAATGCAGCAGTGCTCTCAATGCGGCCCATGCTCCCATACCGGAGGCTCGCCTCGGGAGCAAGTTGGCCGTCTCAGCCAATCAGGATCTCCCTTGCCCGCAACTGTGTCTGAGTCTCTGGGCGGGCTGCCGGAATTGAGGCGCGCGTCGTCAGCGTCTGTCACGTGCCCGGCGTCGTCTCAGCCTCAGACTACAGACGGAGAGTCGGACATCGAGCAGCAGCACTGAGTATCAGTATTGATTCTTTTACTAACAGCTAGCTACGTAGTAAAAAATCTACAGTCTTAGACGACGGATTTGATCATCTCTTAGGTAGGTAACCGACCGTAGTAGGTACTAGTGCAAAATTCAAAATTAATAAATGTTTTACATATTTCATTTTCCACTGGAAAATGAAATATGTAAAACATTTATTAATTTTGAATGAAGATCTTTGCAACTCAGAGATTAATTAATTTATGATTCACATTGTGAATCATAAATTAATTAATCTCTGAGTTGCAAAGATCTTCATTCAAAATTAATAAATGTTTTACATATTTCATTTTCCAGTGGAACAATTCTTTTGCATCTATATTTTTATTTAGCTCTACCTTTTTTTACTCAGTATTTTTTAACATTAAACTTCATAATGTATGAGGTGTATTGCCATAAATATACTAAATGTGGGGTGTGTTATTGAAACTATTCCACAGTGGAATAGTTTCAATAACACACCCCACATTTAGTATATTTTATGGCAATACACCTCATACATTATGAAGTTTAATGTTAAAAAATACTGAGTAAAAAAAGGTAGAGCTAAATAAAAATATAGATGCAAAAGAATTGTTAAAGGGACGTGGAGGTTATATATTTTTGCTGAATGTGAAATTCACATTCAGCAAAAATATATAACCTCCACGTCCCTTTAACAATTCAGCAAAAATATATAACCTCCACGTCCCTTTAACAATTCTTTTGCATCTATATTTTTATTTAGCTCTACCTTTTTTTACTCAGTATTTTTTAACATTAAACTTCATAATGTATGAGGTGTATTGCCATAAAATATACTAAATGTGGGGTGTGTTATTGAAACTATTCCACAGTGGAATAGTTTCAATAACACACCCCACATTTAGTATATTTTGTGGCAATACACCTCATACATTATGAAGTTTAATGTTAAAAAATACTGAGTAAAAAAAGTTAGAGCTAAATAAAAATATAGATGCAAAAGAATTGTTAAAGGGACGTGGAGGTTATATATTTTTGCTGAATGTGAATCAGAAATTAATCTCTGAGTTGCAAAGATCTTCATGCAAAATTAATAAATGTTTTAAACATATTTCCACTAGTACCTATTGAGGTAAGATAAACAATACTCAAAAGGCTGTTTAAGAAGTTTGTAACTGAATTGTAAAACAACACAAATGTTGCTAGCAAAATGACAGTTCTAAATATCTTTAAAACATTTATTTTGCATGAAGATCTTTTGCAACTCAGAGATTAATTTCTGATTCACATTCATCAAAAATATAACCTCCACGTCCCTTTAACAATTCTTTTGCATCTATATTTTTATTTAGCTCTACCTTTTTTTACTCAGTATTTTTTAACATTAAACTTCATAATGTATGAGGTGTATTGCCATAAATATTCTAAATGTGGGGTGTGTTATTGAAACTATTCCACAGTGGAATAGTTTCAATAACACACCCCACATTTAGTATATTTTATGGCAATACACCTCATACATTATGAAGTTTAATGTTAAAAAATACTGAGTAAAAAAAGGTAGAGCTAAATAAAAATATAGATGCAAAAGAATTGTTAAAGGGACGTGGAGGTGATATATTTTTGCTGGATGTGAATCATAAATTAATTAATCTCTGAGTTGCAAAGATCTTCATTCAAAATTAATAAATGTTTTACATATTTCATTTTCCAGTGGAACAATTCTTTTGCATCTATATTTTTATTTAGCTCTACCTTTTTTTACTCAGTATTTTTTTACATTAAACTTCATAATGTATGAGGTGTATTGCCATAAATATACTAAATGTGGGGTGTGTTATTGAAACTATTCCACAGTGGAATAGTTTCAATAACACACCCCACATTTAGTATATTTTATGGCAATACACCTCATACATTATGAAGTTTAATGTTAAAAAATACTGAGTAAAAAAAGGTAGAGCTAAATAAAAATATAGATGCAAAAGAATTGTTAAAGGGACGTGGAGGTGATATATTTTTGCTGAATGTGAATCATAAATTAATTAATCTCTGAGTTGCAAAGATCTTCATTCAAAATTAATAAATGTTTTACATATTTCATTTTCCAGTGGAACAATTCTTTTGCATCTATATTTTTATTTAGCTCTACCTTTTTTTACTCAGTATTTTTTAACATTAAACTTCATAATGTATGAGGTGTATTGCCATAAATATACTAAATGTGGGGTGTGTTATTGAAACTATTCCACAGTGGAATAGTTTCAATAACACACCCCACATTTAGTATATTTTATGGCAATACACCTCATACATTATGAAGTTTAATGTTAAAAAATACTGAGTAAAAAAAGGTAGAGCTAAATAAAAATATAGATGCAAAAGAATTACACACATATACATACACATGCAGATATACACTACACACACACACACATATCCTTTGAAAAGCATATCTAAATATGCTCTGTAGCTACTGAGCATATTTAGATATGAATTTCAACAAAGGGTATCTGATTTTCTTCATTCTTTTGATATCCTTTGTTGAAAAGCATATCTAAATATGCTCAGTAGCTATTGAGCATATTTAGATATGAATTTCAACAAAGGATATCTGATTTCCTTCATTCTTTTGATATCCTTTGTTGAAAAGCATATCTAAATATGATCAGTAGGTACTGAGCATATTTAGATATGATTTTCAACAAAGGATATCTGGTTTTCTTCATTCTTTTGATATCCTTTGTTGAAAAGCATATCTAAATATGATCAGTAGGTACTGAGCATATTTAGATATGATTTTCAACAAATGATATCTGGTTTTCTTTTGATATCCTTTGTTGTAATTCATATCTAAATATGCTCAATAGTTTCTAAGCATATTTAAATATGCTTTTCAACAAAGGATATCAAAAGAACGAAGAAAACCAGATATCCTTTGTTGAAAATCGTATCTAAATATGCTCAGTAGATACTGAATGGTGGCTGCATATAGATATTGGCTCGCCCATGTGCAATTGCTATTTCTTCAACAAAGGATATCTAAAGAATGAAGGCGTATCCGATTCCTAGACACTGCCTCACCAGCCTCTGAAGTCACCGCACATCACTGAGTAGGGGTGTGTGGGTGGTGGGTTGTAATGGGGGGGTTGTTCTTTTTTTACAGGTAAAAGATTTGATTACTTTGGGGCAATGCCCCGCAAAAAGCCCTTTTAAGGACTGGTAATAGAGCTGATTACTTTTGTAATTTAGTTTAGGGTAGGGAAATTTTATTATTTTGGGGGGCTTTTTTATTTTATTAGGGGGCTTAGATTAGTGCGTGTTTGGTATATCACTCTATGGGCCAAAAAACTACGGCCGAAGGGTGAAATATATGAGCGTAACTTCTATGTTACGTTGTATATAGGATACCAAACCAATGCAATATTTGGCTTCGCGTGGTCGACGCTACATATCGGATCGGGCCCTAGATTACAAGTGGTGCTGTGTTTATAAAATAGTTTAACTGATGATATTATATTTATATCTATATAGAGTGACCTATAGCTGTACAATATTATGCAATAGATTACAAGTTGTGTTGTGTTTATAAAATAGTTTTAACTAATAATATCATATTTATATCTATATAGAGTGACCTATAGCTGTACAATATTATGCACTAGATTACAAGTGGTGCTGTGTGTATAAAATAATTTAACATGATATTATATTTATATCTATATAGTGACCTATAGCTGTACAGTATTATGCACTAGATTACAAGTGGTGCTGTGTGTATAAATAGTTTAACTGATGATATTATATTTATATCTATATATAGTGACCTATAGCTGTACAATATTATGCACTAGATTACAAGTGGTGCTGTGTTTATAAATAGTTTAACTGATGATATTATATTTATATCTATATAGAGTGACCTATAGCTGTACAATATTATGCACTAGATTACAAGTGGTGCTGTGTGTATAAATAGTTTAACTGATGATATTATATTTATATCTATATATAGTGACCTATAGCTGTACAATATTATGCACTAGATTACAAGTGGTGCTGTGTGTATAAAATAGTTTAACTGATGATGTTATATTTATATCTATATAGAGTGACCTATAGGTGTACAATATTATGGGCTAGATTACAAGTGGTGCTGTGTGTATAAATAGTTTTAACTGATGATATTATATTTATATCTATATAGAGTGACCTATAGCTGTACAATATTATGCACTAGATTACAAGTGGTGCTGTGTGTATAAATAGTTTAACTGATGATATTATATATATATATCTAAGTGACCTATAGCTGTACAATATTATGCACTAGATTACAAGTGGTGCTGTGTTTATCAAAATAGTTTAACTGATGATATTATATTTATATCTATATAGTGTGACCTATAGCTGTACAATATTATGCACTAGATTACAAGTGGTGCTGTGTGAATAAATAGTTTAACTGAGGATATTATATTTTTATCTATATAGAGTGACCTATAGCTGTACAATATTATCCACTAGATTACAAGTGGTGCTGTGTGAATAAATAGTTTAACTGATGATATTATATTTATATCTATATAGAGTGACCTATAGGTGTACAATATTATGGGCTAGATTACAATGTTACGGTATATATATTTTTTTCGCAATTGAAAACTCTGTTAGTGTTAAAGGGACACTGAACCCAATTTTTTTCTTTCATGATTCAGATAGAGCATGACATTTTAAGCTATTTCTAATTTACTCCTATTATCAATTTTTCTTTGTTCTCTTGCTATTTTTATTTTGAAAGCAGGAATGTAAATCTTAGCAGCCAGCCCATTTTAGGTTCAGCACCATGGATAGCGCTTGCTTATTGGAGGCTTACATTTACCCACCAATAAGCAAGCATAACCCAGGTTCTCAACCAAAAATGGTCCTGCTCCTATGCGTCACATTCCTACTTTTTAAATAAAGATAGCAAGAGAACAAATAAAAATTGATAATAGGAGTAAATTAGAAATAGCTTAAAATGTCATGCTCTATCTAAATCATGAAAAAAAAAATTGGGTTTAGTGTCCCTTTAAGCTTTTGGCGCTAGTCGGGTTTCGCTAGTATTAAAAGTTAAAAAAACCAACGTATTTTGCACTAGCGGTAACCCGAAAAACCTAACTTAAGTTTTCACCTGCGCGTGCATGGTTCTCCCCATAGAAACACCCACTCTGTCACACAAACACCATGACATATTCTCATTAGCACTAACGCAACATGAAAATATGAATTTTAATTTGTCATATTCCAATGTTCTTTAACATATTTGAAAAACATGTATACATATATATTAATGTATTTATGTGTATATATGCCTGTAAACACATATATACACATATACACACACATGCATCTGTATGTAGCTCTATGTATCTGTACTTGGGAGGCTTGGTTTTTTTTTCTAACACCCAAGATCTCATATCTTTGAGCCCTTATAACCTTTTTGTGCAATACTTTTTTTAAATAATTTTTATTAGACAGTCACCTAGATTACGAGTTTTGGGTTGCGGCTTGTAAACGCTGAAAATATGGTATTTTCAGCGTTAAAACAGCAATGCTGGTATTATGAGTCTTGTTGGTATAGCTGTACCGCAAGCCTTTTAGCCTGTAACGCAGCGTCAGTTGTGCACACCTAAAAATGAAGTTTTTAAATAGGACTCCCATAGCGAGGTATTACAAATTTTCCTGGGAGGCCAAAAAGCGAGCGTTACACCCTATACCGACAAAGTCAGCCGTTATGAGTTTTACGCTACAAAGCTGTAACATAAAACTCATAACTAAAGTGTTAAAAAGTACACTAATGGGGGCGGAGCTAACCGTTGTGCTGGTAGGAAGCAGATTTTCAGAGCTCCTGACATATATTCCCTAAAAAGTAGTTAATTATAACACTTTTGCCAACAAAACTTTATTTTGGGAGAATCCCGCATCATTCCAGCATCATACACATTTGAAAACAGTTTCCTGGCAAAGTTAGACCGAAATTGGGCAGTTACCGCCTGGGCTGTTTCCATCTGGTAGTGAGGCAGAGACGCCCTGCAGCAGGCTCCGGAGGGTTGGTGATCCGCTCCGGAGGGTTGGTGATCCGCTCCGGAGCTGTAGAATTGTGCCCCATCTGCAATCTAGGTCAAACGAAGCGGATTGCAGCTGACAACAACCCCGGTCTGTCTGGGAAGTCCCTTACCCTAATTGTGCGCCCCACGCTATATTCCGGTGATAACCGGACACCTGGACACTTCACCTGCATCACGCTGCCCGGAGAGAAGTGCAGTGAGGTGTTAGGGGGCAATTGGTGGGTCCTGCGGAACAAAAAGAGGGTAAACGGAGGCTCGTGAGCTCACCCTTAGCTATTTTGGCGTGAACCACGGCCATATTGTCTCAGCAAGGAGGAGGCCGCCACCGGAGGTGTCTGTGGCTTTAAAGCAGCAGGGATAATATTAGAGTTGGTGCCCAGCCGGCTGTCATAGGAGCGTGAAGAGCCTCTTGTGAAGTGCCTCTTGTGAAGTGAGGCGAGACATTAAGAAGTTCCGGTGCGTGGGCCCTCCTCTATGCAGTTCGGGTGAGATCAATCTAAATTATATATAACTTGTGGGATACCTGGGGACATTAATATCTCCTACTACCCCTGTTACTTATGCAAGCGGCATACACTTAACTCTAAGGTCCTGTCTCACACGGCTTTGTGAACTCTGTCGCTATAACACCACAGTGACATTGAATTTATCTGTTCATATTAAGTGCCACTGTGTTACTAGGATCCATAAGCCCAATTTACTCTTTGGCCCCTGGAAGTGTTTTTCAAGGCCTCTAACGTTGCCATACAATAGGGAGGATCTCCTGAACCCAGCTCTTTTTTGGAACTTTACAAGTCTCACCCCATCAGCAGAGCTTTTTCTTAGTGGCTGCACTGCCTTTATATATGCAATACAATTCTCCTTCACTGATTTTGTTGATTAAAGCTTACCCTTACACCTGACCTGTAGTGACTTTCTTCTGGTACACTAAAGGCCCCTACTCCTTGCCACTACTTTTACTGCATTCTGTGGACCCTTTAACTTAATAGCTGCTGTGCCAGCCTTTTGTATTTGGGCTACCTGCCCAAATTGTAGTGTCAGTTTAACTAACTTTAACCTTTCCTTTACAGGGGTATTATCACCAAAGCTTTGTATGTTATTGGTCCTTATTGAAGAATGTAATAAGGTAAACTGTAAATGTGACATTCCTTCCAGCCCCGCTCTAAAGGTTTGGTGGAAAGTGTTGACTCTGACTACCCCTTTGGGGGTGAGCATAACCAGATATTTGATACACCAGTGAAGTTACCCCTTTACCTACTGTTGCACTATAACTTTTCCCCTAGTGTACTGCTCCCCTCTCTTTCATTTCTTCTCTGCATTGTACTCTGCTGGTATTTGATTGTGGGTTCCACAGGGTAGGGACTGGTTGCTCTGGTCCCCCTTGTGCCTCCCCCTTTCCGACCCAGCTTGTCTGGGTTGGTCACTGCCACTCTCCCTTTCCCCTTCCAACTGGTTGTATCCCCCTTTTCCTGAGGTGTGTGTGGGTCCTCAGGGACCATTACAATCGCCAGTTTCTGGTCCACTAGCTGGACCTTTTCGAGCCAATTGTATATGTTTGAATAATATGTGTCAGGCGTAACTTGTATTTGAGGGTTGTGTTTTGCCCCGCTCTCACATCCTACTATTATCTACAAATGCTCTAACCAATTATCAGAGTTTAACCTTTAGGATAACCTAGTTGAATGTTATAATATGTGATAATTTCTCAATGCTCTAATAACCATTCTTTGTGTAGGTGGTCAGGGTTGGGCCTCTTTTTAGATCTTCGAGGTAGTATCAGTTCTTCATATAAACCCAACTATGTCGCACTCCGCCAGAAAAAATTCCAGGACCCCGGCGGCAGCTAAAAAGACTGTTCTAGATCATTTCTCTCAGTCACGTAAGGTGTCCAATCCCGAGAGGAAGGATGTCAGTGACCCGGAGTCACAGGATGAAGGCTCGCAATCGAGTTCCCAGTCTGCAGCTCATCTCAATCACTACATCACTGAAAGTACTTTACAAAAACTGCTGGCGGCCCAGACCAAATCCATTACCGCTGAGATCCAGAGAAGTTCCGCGGAACTTAAAAAGGATATTGCTGAAATTGGTGATAGAGTGGACTCTCTTGAGCGCCAACAGGACAACCTGGCTACTGACCATTCGAACCTGCTGTCTTATGCGGAAAGCCTTGCTGAACAAATTTCCCAGCTCGAGTTAAAGTTAGCTGATGTAGAGGACAGAGCCAGAAGGAACAATGTTCGGTTTCGAGGCATTCCAGAGACGGTCGCCACGGGCAACCTACAGGGCTTCCTTGTCTCCTTGTTTACCGCTCTCCTGGGTCCCCAACTTATTGTGACAAGAGACAACCAGACCCACATAGTGCCCTCCCCCTCTATGGGGGGTACTCTCCTTGCTAATTGGGGTCTCCAAGCTGCCCCGGGAAATCAAGAAGGAACCCGCTCCAGGTTGTGGGTTTCGGCCCCGGAGTGGACTGCCAAGGAACAAAGGCTGAAGCGCCCAAAACCTAACCCCCCTGACCAAACTCAGAGGCCCCAAGTCTCACCCACCTGAAGTTGTGTAGATACTATTATCTATTAGTGTCATGTTAAATTGTTGTTTGATTACTTGTCTGATGTTATGCAACATTTTCAGTTAGAGTTTGTACATTCTCTAGTTTATTGTATTTTATAATTCTTTTTTTGTGTACAGAGAGCGGGGCTGTTCACACTGGCCCCTCCGCTGTTTAGGTTGTATTAGCTCCCCCCCAACATTTGGTGCCCATTCTAGGGCCCTATATAGGCAGACTATTTTCACCTGCTTTTCCCCCTCTTTCCCCCATATCCCTCTGCCCAGTCCCCAATTCCTCCTATCCTCCCCCGTAAAAGGGCAGTAAATGGCTCCCCTAAGGTTCCTGACCCATAATGTCAGCGGCCTGAATACTGTAGGTAAGAGAAGCCTCCTATTTAGATCCCTACGTCACCATGGGGCCGACGTGGATTTTCTGCAAGAGACTCATCTCCTGGCCGACTCCCCCCTATACATACTGGTAGGGAATTCCTAGTTTTCGAGGCTGCCTCCTTTACTAAAAACCTAGGGGAGTGGCTATCCTCGTCCACAAGAGGGTGGCTTATGAGCCCCTTCTCGTACTAAGACCTTCAGGCCATATACCTCATACTTGTATGCAATCTAGATCATGTCACCTACACCCTAGTTTCAATTTATCTCCTGAATTCGTTACAACCAAGGTATTTAAGGAAAATCCTTCTACAAGTAGATAAGGTCCAAAAGGGAAATGTGATCCTGGCTGGTGATCTGAATATGGTGTGGGACGGGAAAATAGATAGGAAATTGAGATTGCCCAAGACATGTTCTAATAGCCACGACCCGACTAGCTGCAGATTCAGAGAGCTCATGACCCAGTTGAATTATTTTGAATTACTTCCTCTGCCACCCTGAAGCTCTGGACCTTGTTCGCTCCACGAACATTCATACCTGCCCATGGTCGGATCATGACCTTGTCACCCTTGACTTAGACTCTAGGCACACCACTAGAACTAGAGCCCCTTGGAGGTTACCGCACCACCTCCTCTCGGACATTCCTTTCAGAGAGGAAATTAGGAGGGAGATTTGTTTCACCCTCCAAGTTAATGACACCCCTGACATCAGTGTTGCCACAATGTGGGGGGCCTTTAAGGCCACTACTCGAGGCCTCTTTATTCGTAAGCAGGCTCACCTTAAAAAGCAAGCAGGCCTTTCCCTCTCCCAGGCTCACTGCAGGCTACGGGTCCTTGAAACCCAAAGGCGGGCTTTAGACCCTACGTTACATGCATTGGAAATTAAGGACATTAAGCGACACATTTGCCACTTGGAATTCACTAGGACTCAATCCAACCTTCTTAGATTGAAACAACTTATGTATTCTAAAGGTAATAAGGCCGACTCCTTAC